>NW_026972290.1:0-130687 GCF_036711695.1 Zophobas morio | reverse complement strand
AAAACACTTCAAAAGTGACGTTTCTGAAGAATTTTAACAGTTTTTTGTATCTACGAACGCCAGAATGCATAAAATTGACCTAAACGTCTCCTTTTCCTATTCTGAGTCGATTCTGCATGCTTTAAGTGTGTTTGGTGGCTCAGAACCATCAAAAAACGTTGAAATATAGTTCAAATTCAATAAAAATCGACAAAAATACAGTTTCTAGCTAAAATTTGATGGTTTCGTTGCACTTTCCGAGCCCGTAGGGTATCTGATTGGCTTAAAAGTACAAGAAAACACTTCAAAAGTGACGTTTCTGAAGAATTTTAACAGTTTTCTTGTATCTACGAACGCCAGAATGCATAAAATTGACCTAAACGTCTCCTTTTCCTATTCTGAGTCGATTCTGCATGCTTTAAGTGTGTTTGGTGGCTCAGAACCATCAAAAAACGTTGAAATATAGTTCAAATTCAATAAAAATCGACAAAAATACAGTTTCTAGCTAAAATTTGATGGTTTCGTTGCACTTTCCGAGCCCGTAGGGTATCTGATTGGCTTAAAAGTACAAGAAAACACTTCAAAAGTGACGTTTCTGAAGAATTTTAACAGTTTTCTTGTATCTACGAACGCCAGAATGCATAAAATTGACCTAAACGTCTCCTTTTCCTATTCTGAGTCGATTCTGCATGCTTTAAGTGTGTTTGGTGGCTCAGAACCATCAAAAAACTTTGAAATATAGTTCAAATCCAATAAAAATCGACAAAAATACAGTTTCTAGCTAAAATTTGATGGTTTCGTTGCACTTTCCGAGCCCGTAGGGTATCTGATTGGCTTAAAAGTACAAGAAAACACTTCAAAAGTGACGTTTCTGAAGAATTTTAACAGTTTTCTTGTATCTACGAACGCCAGAATGCATAAAATTGACCTAAACGTCTCCTTTTCCTATTCTGAGTCGATTCTGCATGCTTTAAGTGTGTTTGGTGGCTCAGAACCATCAAAAAACGTTGAAATATAGTTCAAATTCAATAAAAATCGACAAAAATACAGTTTCTAGCTAAAATTTGATGGTTTCGTTGCACTTTCCGAGCCCGTAGGGTATCTGATTGGCTTAAAAGTACAAGAAAACACTTCAAAAGTGACGTTTCTGAAGAATTTTAACAGTTTTCTTGTATCTACGAACGCCAGAATGCATAAAATTGATCTAAACGTCTCCTTTTCCTATTCTGAGTCGATTCTGCATGCTTTAAGTGTGTTTGGTGGCTCAGAACCATCAAAAAACGTTGAAATATAGTTCAAATTCAATAAAAATCGACAAAAATACAGTTTCTAGCTAAAATTTGATGGTTTCGTTGCACTTTCCGAGCCCGTAGGGTATCTGATTGGCTTAAAAGTACAAGAAAACACTTCAAAAGTGACGTTTCTGAAGAATTTTAACAGTTTTCTTGTATCTTCGAACGCCAGAATGCATAAAATTGACCTAAACGTCTCCTTTTCCTATTCTGAGTCGATTCTGCATGCTTTAAGTGTGTTTGGTGGCTCAGAACCATCAAAAAACGTTGAAATATAGTTCAAATTCAATAAAAATCGACAAAAATACAGTTTCTAGCTAAAATTTGATGGTTTCGTTGCACTTTCCGAGCCCGTAGGGTATCTGATTGGCTTAAAAGTACAAGAAAACACTTCAAAAGTGACGTTTCTGAAGAATTTTAACAGTTTTTTGTATCTACGAACGCCAGAATGCATAAAATTGACCTAAACGTCTCCTTTTCCTATTCTGAGTCGATTCTGCATGCTTTAAGTGTGTTTGGTGGCTCAGAACCATCAAAAAACGTTGAAATATAGTTCAAATTCAATAAAAATCGACAAAAATACAGTTTCTAGCTAAAATTTGATGGTTTCGTTGCACTTTCCGAGCCCGTAGGGTATCTGATTGGCTTAAAAGTACAAGAAAACACTTCAAAAGTGACGTTTCTGAAGAATTTTAACAGTTTTCTTGTATCTACGAACGCCAGAATGCATAAAATTGACCTAAACGTCTCCTTTTCCTATTCTGAGTCGATTCTGCATGCTTTAAGTGTGTTTGGTGGCTCAGAACCATCAAAAAACGTTGAAATATAGTTCAAATTCAATAAAAATCGACAAAAATACAGTTTCTAGCTAAAATTTGATGGTTTCGTTGCACTTTCCGAGCCCGTAGGGTATCTGATTGGCTTAAAAGTACAAGAAAACACTTCAAAAGTGACGTTTCTGAAGAATTTTAACAGTTTTCTTGTATCTACGAACGCCAGAATGCATAAAATTGACCTAAACGTCTCCTTTTCCTATTCTGAGTCGATTCTGCATGCTTTAAGTGTGTTTGGTGGCTCAGAACCATCAAAAAACTTTGAAATATAGTTCAAATCCAATAAAAATCGACAAAAATACAGTTTCTAGCTAAAATTTGATGGTTTCGTTGCACTTTCCGAGCCCGTAGGGTATCTGATTGGCTTAAAAGTACAAGAAAACACTTCAAAAGTGACGTTTCTGAAGAATTTTAACAGTTTTCTTGTATCTACGAACGCCAGAATGCATAAAATTGACCTAAACGTCTCCTTTTCCTATTCTGAGTCGATTCTGCATGCTTTAAGTGTGTTTGGTGGCTCAGAACCATCAAAAAACGTTGAAATATAGTTCAAATTCAATAAAAATCGACAAAAATACAGTTTCTAGCTAAAATTTGATGGTTTCGTTGCACTTTCCGAGCCCGTAGGGTATCTGATTGGCTTAAAAGTACAAGAAAACACTTCAAAAGTGACGTTTCTGAAGAATTTTAACAGTTTTCTTGTATCTACGAACGCCAGAATGCATAAAATTGACCTAAACGTCTCCTTTTCCTATTCTGAGTCGATTCTGCATGCTTTAAGTGTGTTTGGTGGCTCAGAACCATCAAAAAACGTTGAAATATAGTTCAAATTCAATAAAAATCGACAAAAATACAGTTTCTAGCTAAAATTTGATGGTTTCGTTGCACTTTCCGAGCCCGTCGGGTATCTGATTGGCTTAAAAGTACAAGAAAACACTTCAAAAGTGACGTTTCTGAAGAATTTTAACAGTTTTCTTGTATCTACGAACGCCAGAATGCATAAAATTGACCTAAACGTCTCCTTTTCCTATTCTGAGTCGATTCTGCATGCTTTAAGTGTGTTTGGTGGCTCAGAACCATCAAAAAACGTTGAAATATAGTTCAAATTCAATAAAAATCGACAAAAATACAGTTTCTAGCTAAAATTTGATGGTTTCGTTGCACTTTCCGAGCCCGTAGGGTATCTGATTGGCTTAAAAGTACAAGAAAACACTTCAAAAGTGACGTTTCTGAAGAATTTTAACAGTTTTCTTGTATCTACGAACGCCAGAATGCATAAAATTGACCTAAACGTCTCCTTTTCCTATTCTGAGTCGATTCTGCATGCTTTAAGTGTGTTTGGTGGCTCAGAACCATCAAAAAACGTTGAAATATAGTTCAAATTCAATAAAAATCGACAAAAATACAGTTTCTAGCTAAAATTTGATGGTTTCGTTGCACTTTCCGAGCCCGTAGGGTATCTGATTGGCTTAAAAGTACAAGAAAACACTTCAAAAGTGACGTTTCTGAAGAATTTTAACAGTTTTCTTGTATCTTCGAACGCCAGAATGCATAAAATTGACCTAAACGTCTCCTTTTCCTATTCAGAGTCGATTCTGCATGCTTTAAGTGTGTTTGGTGGCTCAGAACCATCAAAAAACGTTGAAATATAGTTCAAATTCAATAAAAATCGACAAAAATACAGTTTCTAGCTAAAATTTGATGGTTTCGTTGCACTTTCCGAGCCCGTAGGGTATCTGATTGGCTTAAAAGTACAAGAAAACACTTCAAAAGTGACGTTTCTGAAGAATTTTAACAGTTTTCTTGTATCTACGAACGCCAGAATGCATAAAATTGACCTAAACGTCTCCTTTTCCTATTCTGAGTCGATTCTGCATGCTTTAAGTGTGTTTGGTGGCTCAGAACCATCAAAAAACGTTGAAATATAGTTCAAATTCAATAAAAATCGACAAAAATACAGTTTCTAGCTAAAATTTGATGGTTTCGTTGCACTTTCCGAGCCCGTAGGGTATCTGATTGGCTTAAAAGTACAAGAAAACACTTCAAAAGTGACGTTTCTGAAGAATTTTAACAGTTTTCTTGTATCTACGAACGCCAGAATGCATAAAATTGACCTAAACGTCTCCTTTTCCTATTCTGAGTCGATTCTGCATGCTTTAAGTGTGTTTGGTGGCTCAGAACCATCAAAAAACGTTGAAATATAGTTCAAATTCAATAAAAATCGACAAAAATACAGTTTCTAGCTAAAATTTGATGATTTCGTTGCACTTTCCGAGCCCGTAGGGTATCTGATTGGCTTAAAAGTACAAGAAAACACTTCAGAAGTGACGTTTCTGAAGAATTTTAACAGTTTTCTTGTATCTACGAACGCCAGAATGCATAAAATTGACCTAAACGTCTCCTTTTCCAATTCTGAGTCGATTCTGCATGCTTTAAGTGTGTTTGGTGGCTCAGAACCATCAAAAAACGTTGAAATATAGTTCAAATTCAATAAAAATCGACAAAAATACAGTTTCTAGCTAAAATTTGATGGTTTCGTTGCACTTTCCGAGCCCGTAGGGTATCTGATTGGCTTAAAAGTACAAGAAAACACTTCAAAAGTGACGTTTCTGAAGAATTTTAACAGTTTTCTTGTATCTTCGAACGCCAGAATGCATAAAATTGACCTAAACGTCTCCTTTTCCTATTCTGAGTCGATTCTGCATGCTTTAAGTGTGTTTGGTGGCTCAGAACCATCAAAAAACGTTGAAATATAGTTCAAATTCAATAAAAATCGACAAAAATACAGTTTCTAGCTAAAATTTGATGGTTTCGTTGCACTTTCCGAGCCCGTAGGGTATCTGATTGGCTTAAAAGTACAAGAAAACACTTCAAAAGTGACGTTTCTGAAGAATTTTAACAGTTTTCTTGTATCTACGAACGCCAGAATGCATAAAATTGACCTAAACGTCTCCTTTTCCTATTCTGAGTCGATTCTGCATGCTTTAAGTGTGTTTGGTGGCTCAGAACCATCAAAAAACTTTGAAATATAGTTCAAATCCAATAAAAATCGACAAAAATACAGTTTCTAGCTAAAATTTGATGGTTTCGTTGCACTTTCCGAGCCCGTAGGGTATCTGATTGGCTTAAAAGTACAAGAAAACACTTCAAAAGTGACGTTTCTGAAGAATTTTAACAGTTTTCTTGTATCTACGAACGCCAGAATGCATAAAATTGACCTAAACGTCTCCTTTTCCTATTCTGAGTCGATTCTGCATGCTTTAAGTGTGTTTGGTGGCTCAGAACCATCAAAAAACGTTGAAATATAGTTCAAATTCAATAAAAATCGACAAAAATACAGTTTCTAGCTAAAATTTGATGGATTCGTTGCACTTTCCGAGCCCGTAGGGTATCTGATTGGCTTAAAAGTACAAGAAAACACTTCAAAAGTGACGTTTCTGAAGAATTTTAACAGTTTTCTTGTATCTTCGAACGCCAGAATGCATAAAATTGACCTAAACGTCTCCTTTTCCTATTCTGAGTCGATTCTGCATGCTTTAAGTGTGTTTGGTGGCTCAGAACCATCAAAAAACGTTGAAATATAGTTCAAATTCAATAAAAATCGACAAAAATACAGTTTCTAGCTAAAATTTGATGGTTTCGTTGCACTTTCCGAGCCCGTAGGGTATCTGATTGGCTTAAAAGTACAAGAAAACACTTCAAAAGTGACGTTTCTGAAGAATTTTAACAGTTTTTTGTATCTACGAACGCCAGAATGCATAAAATTGACCTAAACGTCTCCTTTTCCTATTCTGAGTCGATTCTGCATGCTTTAAGTGTGTTTGGTGGCTCAGAACTATCAAAAAACGTTGAAATATAGTTCAAATTCAATAAAAATCGACAAAAATACAGTTTCTAGCTAAAATTTGATGGTTTCGTTGCACTTTCCGAGCCCGTAGGGTATCTGATTGGCTTAAAAGTACAAGAAAACACTTCAAAAGTGACGTTTCTGAAGAATTTTAACAGTTTTCTTGTATCTACGAACGCCAGAATGCATAAAATTGACCTAAACGTCTCCTTTTCCTATTCTGAGTCGATTCTGCATGCTTTAAGTGTGTTTGGTGGCTCAGAACCATCAAAAAACTTTGAAATATAGTTCAAATCCAATAAAAATCGACAAAAATACAGTTTCTAGCTAAAATTTGATGGTTTCGTTGCACTTTCCGAGCCCGTAGGGTATCTGATTGGCTTAAAAGTACAAGAAAACACTTCAAAAGTGACGTTTCTGAAGAATTTTAACATTTTTCTTGTTTCTACGAACGCCAGAATGCATAAAATTGACCTAAACGTCTCCTTTTCCTATTCTGAGTCGATTCTGCATGCTTTAAGTGTGTTTGGTGGCTCAGAACCATCAAAAAACGTTGAAATATAGTTCAAATTCAATAAAAATCGACAAAAATACAGTTTCTAGCTAAAATTTGATGGTTTCGTTGCACTTTCCGAGCCCGTAGGGTATCTGATTGGCTTAAAAGTACAAGAAAACACTTCAAAAGTGACGTTTCTGAAGAATTTTAACAGTTTTCTTGTATCTACGAACGCCAGAATGCATAAAATTGACCTAAACGTCTCCTTTTCCTATTCTGAGTCGATTCTGCATGCTTTAAGTGTGTTTGGTGGCTCAGAACCATCAAAAAACGTTGAAATATAGTTCAAATTCAATAAAAATCGACAAAAATACAGTTTCTAGCTAAAATTTGATGGTTTCGTTGCACTTTCCGAGCCCGTAGGGTATCTGATTGGCTTAAAAGTACAAGAAAACACTTCAAAAGTGACGTTTCTGAAGAATTTTAACAGTTTTCTTGTATCTACGAACGCCAGAATGCATAAAATTGACCTAAACGTCTCCTTTTCCTATTCTGAGTCGATTCTGCATGCTTTAAGTGTGTTTGGTGGCTCAGAACCATCAAAAAACGTTGAAATATAGTTCAAATTCAATAAAAATCGACAAAAATACAGTTTCTAGCTAAAATTTGATGGTTTCGTTGCACTTTCCGAGCCCGTAGGGTATCTGATTGGCTTAAAAGTACAAGAAAACACTTCAAAAGTGACGTTTCTGAAGAATTTTAACAGTTTTCTTGTATCTACGAACGCCAGAATGCATAAAATTGACCTAAACGTCTCCTTTTCCTATTCTGAGTCGATTCTGCATGCTTTAAGTGTGTTTGGTGGCTCAGAACCATCAAAAAACTTTGAAATATAGTTCAAATCCAATAAAAATCGACAAAAATACAGTTTCTAGCTAAAATTTGATGGTTTCGTTGCACTTTCCGAGCCCGTAGGGTATCTGATTGGCTTAAAAGTACAAGAAAACACTTCAAAAGTGACGTTTCTGAAGAATTTTAACAGTTTTCTTGTATCTACGAACGCCAGAATGCATAAAATTGACCTAAACGTCTCCTTTTCCTATTCTGAGTCGATTCTGCATGCTTTAAGTGTGTTTGGTGGCTCAGAACCATCAAAAAACGTTGAAATATAGTTCAAATTCAATAAAAATCGACAAAAATACAGTTTCTAGCTAAAATTTGATGGTTTCGTTGCACTTTCCGAGCCCGTAGGGTATCTGATTGGCTTAAAAGTACAAGAAAACACTTCAAAAGTGACGTTTCTGAAGAATTTTAACAGTTTTCTTGTATCTACGAACGCCAGAATGCATAAAATTGACCTAAACGTCTCCTTTTCCTATTCTGAGTCGATTCTGCATGCTTTAAGTGTGTTTGGTGGCTCAGAACCATCAAAAAACGTTGAAATATAGTTCAAATTCAATAAAAATCGACAAAAATACAGTTTCTAGCTAAAATTTGATGGTTTCGTTGCACTTTCCGAGCCCGTCGGGTATCTGATTGGCTTAAAAGTACAAGAAAACACTTCAAAAGTGACGTTTCTGAAGAATTTTAACAGTTTTCTTGTATCTACGAACGCCAGAATGCATAAAATTGACCTAAACGTCTCCTTTTCCTATTCTGAGTCGATTCTGCATGCTTTAAGTGTGTTTGGTGGCTCAGAACCATCAAAAAACGTTGAAATATAGTTCAAATTCAATAAAAATCGACAAAAATACAGTTTCTAGCTAAAATTTGATGGTTTCGTTGCACTTTCCGAGCCCGTAGGGTATCTGATTGGCTTAAAAGTACAAGAAAACACTTCAAAAGTGACGTTTCTGAAGAATTTTAACAGTTTTCTTGTATCTACGAACGCCAGAATGCATAAAATTGACCTAAACGTCTCCTTTTCCTATTCTGAGTCGATTCTGCATGCTTTAAGTGTGTTTGGTGGCTCAGAACCATCAAAAAACGTTGAAATATAGTTCAAATTCAATAAAAATCGACAAAAATACAGTTTCTAGCTAAAATTTGATGGTTTCGTTGCACTTTCCGAGCCCGTAGGGTATCTGATTGGCTTAAAAGTACAAGAAAACACTTCAAAAGTGACGTTTCTGAAGAATTTTAACAGTTTTCTTGTATCTTCGAACGCCAGAATGCATAAAATTGACCTAAACGTCTCCTTTTCCTATTCAGAGTCGATTCTGCATGCTTTAAGTGTGTTTGGTGGCTCAGAACCATCAAAAAACGTTGAAATATAGTTCAAATTCAATAAAAATCGACAAAAATACAGTTTCTAGCTAAAATTTGATGGTTTCGTTGCACTTTCCGAGCCCGTAGGGTATCTGATTGGCTTAAAAGTACAAGAAAACACTTCAAAAGTGACGTTTCTGAAGAATTTTAACAGTTTTCTTGTATCTACGAACGCCAGAATGCATAAAATTGACCTAAACGTCTCCTTTTCCTATTCTGAGTCGATTCTGCATGCTTTAAGTGTGTTTGGTGGCTCAGAACCATCAAAAAACGTTGAAATATAGTTCAAATTCAATAAAAATCGACAAAAATACAGTTTCTAGCTAAAATTTGATGGTTTCGTTGCACTTTCCGAGCCCGTAGGGTATCTGATTGGCTTAAAAGTACAAGAAAACACTTCAAAAGTGACGTTTCTGAAGAATTTTAACAGTTTTCTTGTATCTACGAACGCCAGAATGCATAAAATTGACCTAAACGTCTCCTTTTCCTATTCTGAGTCGATTCTGCATGCTTTAAGTGTGTTTGGTGGCTCAGAACCATCAAAAAACGTTGAAATATAGTTCAAATTCAATAAAAATCGACAAAAATACAGTTTCTAGCTAAAATTTGATGATTTCGTTGCACTTTCCGAGCCCGTAGGGTATCTGATTGGCTTAAAAGTACAAGAAAACACTTCAGAAGTGACGTTTTTGAAGAATTTTAACAGTTTTCTTGTATCTACGAACGCCAGAATGCATAAAATTGACCTAAACGTCTCCTTTTCCAATTCTGAGTCGATTCTGCATGCTTTAAGTGTGTTTGGTGGCTCAGAACCATCAAAAAACGTTGAAATATAGTTCAAATTCAATAAAAATCGACAAAAATACAGTTTCTAGCTAAAATTTGATGGTTTCGTTGCACTTTCCGAGCCCGTAGGGTATCTGATTGGCTTAAAAGTACAAGAAAACACTTCAAAAGTGACGTTTCTGAAGAATTTTAACAGTTTTCTTGTATCTACGAACGCCAGAATGCATAAAATCGACCTAAACGTCTCCTTTTCCTATTCTGAGTCGATTCTGCATGCTTTAAGTGTGTTTGGTGGCTCAGAACCATCAAAAAACGTTGAAATATAGTTCAAATTCAATAAAAATCGACAAAAATACAGTTTCTAGCTAAAATTTGATGGTTTCGTTGCACTTTCCGAGCCCGTAGGGTATCTGATTGGCTTAAAAGTACAAGAAAACACTTCAAAAGTGACGTTTCTGAAGAATTTTAACAGTTTTCTTGTATCTACGAACGCCAGAATGCATAAAATTGACCTAAACGTCTTCTTTTCCTATTCTGAGTCGATTCTGCATGCTTTAAGTGTGTTTGGTGGCTCAGAACCATCAAAAAACGTTGAAATATAGTTCAAATTCAATAAAAATCGACAAAAATACAGTTTCTAGCTAAAATTTGATGGTTTCGTTGCACTTTCCGAGCCCGTAGGGTATCTGATTGGCTTAAAAGTACAAGAAAACACTTCAAAAGTGACGTTTCTGAAGAATTTTAACAGTTTTCTTGTATCTACGAACGCCAGAATGCATAAAATTGACCTAAACGTCTCCTTTTCCTATTCTGAGTCGATTCTGCATGCTTTAAGTGTGTTTGGTGGCTCAGAACCATCAAAAAACGTTGAAATATAGTTCAAATTCAATAAAAATCGACAAAAATACAGTTTCTAGCTAAAATTTGATGGTTTCGTTGCACTTTCCGAGCCCGTAGGATTACGGATTGGCTTAAAAGTACAAGAAAACACTTCAAAAGTGACGTTTCTGAAGAATTTTAACTGTTTTCTTGTATCTACGAACGCCAGAATGCATAAAATTGATCTAAACGTCTCCTTTTCCTATTCTGAGTCGATTCTGCATGCTTTAAGTGTGTTTGGTGGCTCAGAACCATCAAAAAACGTTGAAATATAGTTCAAATTCAATAAAAATCGACAAAAATACAGTTTCTAGCTAAAATTTGATGGTTTCGTTGCACTTTCCGAGCCCGTAGGGTATCTGATTGGCTTAAAAGTACAAGAAAACACTTCAAAAGTGACGTTTCTGAAGAATTTTAACAGTTTTCTTGTATCTACGAACGCCAGAATGCATAAAATTGACCTAAACGTCTCCTTTTCCTATTCTGAGTCGATTCTGCATGCTTTAAGTGTGTTTGGTGGCTCAGAACCATCAAAAAACGTTGAAATATAGTTCAAATTCAATAAAAATCGACAAAAATACAGTTTCTAGCTAAAATTTGATGGTTTCGTTGCACTTTCCGAGCCCGTAGGGTATCTGATTGGCTTAAAAGTACAAGAAAACACTTCAAAAGTGACGTTTCTGAAGAATTTTAACAGTTTTCTTGTATCTACGAACGCCAGAATGCATAAAATTGACCTAAACGTCTCCTTTTCCTATTCTGAGTCGATCCTGCATGCTTTAAGTGTGTTTGGTGGCTCTGAACCATCAAAAAACGTTGAAATATAGTTCAAATTCAATAAAAATCGACAAAAATACAGTTTCTAGCTAAAATTTGATGGTTTCGTTGCATTTTCCGAGCCCGTAGGGTATCTGATTGGCTTAAAAGTACAAGAAAACACTTCAAAAGTGACGTTTCTGAAGAATTTTAACAGTTTTCTTGTATCTACGAACGCCAGAATGCATAAAATTGACCTAAACGTCTCCTTTTCCTATTCTGAGTCGATTCTGCATGCTTTAAGTGTGTTTGGTGGCTCAGAACCATCAAAAAACGTTGAAATATAGTTCAAATTCAATAAAAATCGACAAAAATACAGTTTCTAGCTAAAATTTGATGGTTTCGTTGCAATTTCCGAGCCCGTAGGGTATCTGATTGGCTTAAAAGTACAAGAAAACACTTCAAAAGTGACGTTTCTGAAGAATTTTAACAGTTTTCTTGTATCTACGAACGCCAGAATGCATAAAATTGACCTAAACGTCTCCTTTTCCTATTCTGAGTCGATTCTGCATGCTTTAAGTGTGTTTGGTGGCTCAGAACCATCAAAAAACGTTGAAATATAGTTCAAATTCAATAAAAATCGACAAAAATACAGTTTCTAGCTAAAATTTGATGGTTTCGTTGCACTTTCCGAGCCCGTAGGGTATCTGATTGGCTTAAAAGTACAAGAAAACACTTCAAAAGTGACGTTTCTGAAGAATTTTAACAGTTTTCTTGTATCTACGAACGCCAGAATGCATAAAATTGACCTAAACGTCTCCTTTTCCTATTCTGAGTCGATTCTGCATGCTTTAAGTGTGTTTGGTGGCTCAGAACCATCAAAAAACGTTGAAATGTAGTTCAAATTCAATAAAAATCGACAAAAATACAGTTTCTAGCTAAAATTTGATGGTTTCGTTGCACTTTCCGAGCCCGTAGGGTATCTGATTGGCTTAAAAGTACAAGAAAACACTTCAAAAGTGACGTTTCTGAAGAATTTTAACAGTTTTCTTGTATCTACGAACGCCAGAATGCATAAAATTGACCTAAACGTCTCCTTTTCCTATTCTGAGTCGATTCTGCATGCTTTAAGTGTGTTTGGTGGCTCAGAACCATCAAAAAACGTTGAAATATAGTTCAAATTCAATAAAAATCGACGAAAATACAGTTTCTAGCTAAAATTTGATGGTTTCGTTGCACTTTCCGAGCCCGTAGGGTATCTGATTGGCTTAAAAGTACAAGAAAACACTTCAAAAGTGACGTTTCTGAAGAATTTTAACAGTTTTCTTGTATCTACGAACGCCAGAATGCATAAAATTGACCTAAACGTCTCCTTTTCCTATTCTGAGTCGATTCTGCATGCTTTAAGTGTGTTTGGTGGCTCAGAACCATCAAAAAACATTGAAATATAGTTCAAATTCAATAAAAATCGACAAAAATACAGTTTCTAGCTAAAATTTGATGGTTTCGTTGCACTTTCCGAGCCCGTAGGTTATCTGATTGGCTTAAAAGTACAAGAAAACACTTCAAAAGTGACGTTTCTGAAGAATTTTAACAGTTTTCTTGTATCTACGAACGCCAGAATGCATAAAATTGACCTAAACGTCTCCTTTTCCTATTCTGAGTCGATTCTGCATGCTTTAAGTGTGTTTGGTGGCTCAGAACCATCAAAAAACGTTGAAATATAGTTCAAATTCAATAAAAATCGACAAAAATACAGTTTCTAGCTAAAATTTGATGGTTTCGTTGCACTTTCCGAGCCCGTAGGATATCTGATTGGCTTAAAAGTACAAGAAAACACTTCAAAAGTGACGTTTCTGAACAATTTTAACAGTTTTCTTGTATCTACGAACGCCAGAATGCATAAAATTGACCTAAACGTCTCCTTTTCCTATTCTGAGTCGATTCTGCATGCTTTAAGTGTGTTTGGTGGTTCAGAACCATCAAAAAACGTTGAAATATAGTTCAAATTCAATAAAAATCGACAAAAATACAGTTTCTAGCTAAAATTTGATGGTTTCGTTGCACTTTCCGAGCCCGTAGGGTATCTGATTGGCTTAAAAGTACAAGAAAACACTTCAAAAGTGACGTTTCTGAAGAATTTTAACAGTTTTCTTGTATCTACGAACGCCAGAATGCATAAAATTGACCTAAACGTCTCCTTTTCCTATTCTGAGTCGATTCTGCATGCTTTAAGTGTGTTTGGTGGCTCAGAACCATCAAAAAACGTTGAAATATAGTTCAAATTCAATAAAAATCGACAAAAATACAGTTTCTAGCTAAAATTTGATGGTTTCGTTGCACTTTCCGAGCCCGTTGGGTATCTGATTGGCTTAAAAGTACAAGAAAACACTTCAAAAGTGACGTTTCTGAAGAATTTTAACAGTTTTCTTGTATCTACGAACGCCAGAATGCATAAAATTGACCTAAACGTCTCCTTTTCCTATTCTGAGTCGATTCTGCATGCTTTAAGTGTGTTTGGTGGCTCAGAACCATCAAAAAACCTTGAAATATAGTTCAAATTCAATAAAAATCGACAAAAATACAGTTTCTAGCTAAAATTTGATGGTTTCGTTGCACTTTCCGAGCCCGTAGGGTATCTGATTGGCTTAAAAGTACAAGAAAACACTTCAAAAGTGACGTTTCTGAAGAATTTTAACAGTTTTCTTGTATCTACGAACGCCAGAATGCATAAAATTGACCTAAACGTCTCCTTTTCCTATTCTGAGTCGATTCTGCATGCTTTAAGTGTGTTTGGTGGCTCAGAACCATCAAAAAACGTTGAAATATAGTTCAAATTCAATAAAAATCGACAAAAATACAGTTTCTAGCTAAAATTTGATGGTTTCGTTGCACTTTCCGAGCCCGTAGGGTATCTGATTGGCTTAAAAGTACAAGAAAACACTTCAAAAGTGACGTTTCTGAAGAATTTTAACAGTTTTCTTGTATCTACGAACGCCAGAATGCATAAAATTGACCTAAACGTCTCCTTTTCCTATTCTGAGTCGATTCTGCATGCTTTAAGTGTGTTTGGTGGCTCAGAACCATCAAAAAACGTTGAAATATAGTTCAAATTCAATTAAAATCGACAAAAATACAGTTTCTAGCTAAAATTTGATGGTTTCGTTGCACTTTCCGAGCCCATAGGGTATCTGATTGGCTTAAAAGTACAAGAAAACACTTCAAAAGTGACGTTTCTGAAGAATTTTAACAGTTTTCTTGTATCTACGAACGCCAGAATGCATAAAATTGACCTAAACGTCTCCTTTTCCTATTCTGAGTCGATTCTGCATGCTTTAAGTGTGTTTGGTGGCTCAGAACCATCAAAAAACATTGAAATATAGTTCAAATTCAATAAAAATCGACAAAAATACAGTTTCTAGCTAAAATTTGATGGTTTCGTTGCACTTTCCGAGCCCGTAGGGTATCTGATTGGCTTAAAAGTACAAGAAAACACTTCAAAAGTGACGTTTCTGAAGAATTTTAACAGTTTTCTTGTATCTACGAACGCCAGAATGCATAAAATTGACCTAAACGTCTCCTTTTCCTATTCTGAGTCGATTCTGCATGCTTTAAGTGTGTTTGGTGGCTCAGAACCATCAAAAAACGTTGAAATATAGTTCAAATTCAATAAAAATCGACAAAAATACAGTTTCTAGCTAAAATTTGATGGTTTCGTTGCACTTTCCGAGCCCGTAGGGTATCTGATTGGCTTAAAAGTACAAGAAAACACTTCAAAAGTGACGTTTCTGAAGAATTTTAACAGTTTTCTTGTATCTACGAACGCCAGAATGCATAAAATTGACCTAAACGTCTCCTTTTCCTATTCTGAGTCGATTCTGCATGCTTTAAGTGTGTTTGGTGGCTCAGAACCATCAAAAAACGTTGAAATATAGTTCAAATTCAATAAAAATCGACAAAAATACTGTTTCTAGCTAAAATTTGATGGTTTCGTTGCACTTTCCGAGCCCGTAGGGTATCTGACTGGCTTAAAAGTACAAGAAAACACTTCAAAAGTGACGTTTCTAAAGAATTTTAACAGTTTTCTTGTATCTACGAACGCCAGAATGCATAAAATTGACCTAAACGTCTCCTTTTCCTATTCTGAGTCGATTCTGCATGCTTTAAGTGTGTTTGGTGGCTCAGAACCATCAAAAAACGTTGAAATATAGTTCAAATTCAATAAAAATCGACAAAAATACAGTTTCTAGCTAAAATTTGATGGTTTCGTTGCACTTTCCGAGCCCGCAGGGTATCTGATTGGCTTAAAAGTACAAGAAAACACTTCAAAAGTGACGTTTCTGAAGAATTTTAACAGTTTTCTTGTATCTACGAACGCCAGAATGCATAAAATTGACCTAAACGTCTCCTTTTCCGATTCTGAGTCGATTCTGCATGCTTTAAGTGTGTTTGGTGGCTCAGAACCATCAAAAAACGTTGAAATATAGTTCAAATTCAATAAAAATCGACAAAAATACAGTTTCTAGCAAAAATTTGATGGTTTCGTTGCACTTTCCGAGCCCGTAGGGTATCTGATTGGCTTAAAAGTACAAGACAACACTTCAAAAGTGACGTTTCTGAAGAATTTTAACAGTTTTCTTGTATCTACGAACGCCAGAATGCATAAAATTGACCTAAACGTCTCCTTTTCCTATTCTGAGTCGATTCTGCATGCTTTAAGTGTGTTTGGTGGCTCAGAACCATCAAAAAACGTTGAAATATAGTTCAAATTCAATAAAAATCGACAAAAATACAGTTTCTAGCTAAAATTTGATGGTTTCGTTGCACTTTCCGAGCCCGTAGGGTATCTGATTGGCTTAAAAGTACAAGAAAACACTTCAAAAGTGACGTTTCTGAAGAATTTTAACAGTTTTCTTGTATCTACGAACGCCAGAATGCATAAAATTGACCTAAACGTCTCCTTTTCCTATTCTGAGTCGATTCTGCATGCTTTAAGTGTGTTTGGTGGCTCAGAACCATCAAAAGACGTTGAAATATAGTTCAAATTCAATAAAAATCGACAAAAATACAGTTTCTAGCTAAAATTTGATGGTTTCGTTGCACTTTCCGAGCCCGTAGGGTATCTGATTGGCTTAAAAGTACAAGAAAACACTTCAAAAGTGACGTTTCTGAAGAATTTTAACAGTTTTCTTGTATCTACGAACGCCAGAATGCATAAAATTGACCTAAACGTCTCCTTTTCCTATTCTGAGTCGATTCTGCATGCTTTAAGTGTGTTTGGTGGCTCAGAACCATCAAAAAACGTTGAAATATAGTTCAAATTCAATAAAAATCGACAAAAATACAGTTTCTAGCTAAAATTTGATGGTTTCGTTGCACTTTCCGAGCCCGTAGGGTATCTGATTGGCTTAAAAGTACAAGAAAACACTTCAAAAGTGACGTTTCTGAAGAATTTTAACAGTTTTCTTGTATCTACGAACGCCAGAATGCATAAAATTGACCTAAACGTCTCCTTTTCCTATTCTGAGTCGATTCTGCATGCTTTAAGTGTGTTTGGTGGCTCAGAACCATCAAAAAACGTTGAAATATAGTTCAAATTCAATAAAAATCGACAAAAATACAGTTTCTAGCTAAAATTTGATGGTTTCGTTGCACTTTCCGAGCCCGTAGGGTATCTGATTGGCTTAAAAGTACAAGAAAACACTTCAAAAGTGACGTTTCTGAAGAATTTTAACAGTTTTCTTGTATCTACGAACGCCAGAATGCATAAAATTGACCTAAACGTTTCCTTTTCCTATTCTGAGTCGATTCTGCATGCTTTAAGTGTGTTTGGTGGCTCAGAACCATCAAAAAACGTTGAAATATAGTTCAAATTCAATAAAAATCGACAAAAATACAGTTTCTATTTGATGGTTTCGTTGCACTTTCCGAGCCCGTAGGGTATCTGATTGGCTTAAAAGTACAAGAAAACACTTCAAAAGTGACGTTTGAAGAATTTTAACAGTTTTCTTGTATCTACGAACGCCAGAATGCATAAAATTGACCTAAACGTCTCCTTTTCCTATTCTGAGTCGATTCTGCATGCTTTAAGTGTGTTTGGTGGCTCAGAACCATCAAAAAACGTTGAAATATAGTTCAAATTCAATAAAAATCGACAAAAATACAGTTTCTAGCTAAAATTTGATGGTTTCGTTGCACTTTCCGAGCCCGTAGGGTATCTGATTGGCTTAAAAGTACAAGAAAACACTTCAAAAGTGACGTTTCTGAAGAATTTTAACAGTTTTCTTGTATCTACGAACGCCAGAATGCATAAAATTGACCTAAACGTCTCCTTTTCCTATTCTGAGTCGATTCTGCATGCTTTAAGTGTGTTTGGTGGCTCAGAACCATCAAAAAACGTTGAAATATAGTTCAAATTCAATAAAAATCGACAAAAATACAGTTTCTAGCTAAAATTTGATGGTTTCGTTGCACTTTCCGAGCCCGTAGGGTATCTGATTGGCTTAAAAGTACAAGAAAACACTTCAAAAGTGACGTTTCTGAAGAATTTTAACAGTTTTCTTGTATCTACGAACGCCAGAATGCATAAAATTGACCTAAACGTCTCCTTTTCCTATTCTGAGTCGATTCTGCATGCTTTAAGTGTGTTTGGTGGCTCAGAACCATCAAAAAACGTTGAAATATAGTTCAAATTCAATAAAAATCGACAAAAATACAGTTTCTAGCTAAAATTTGATGGTTTCGTTGCACTTTCCGAGCCCGTAGGGTATCTGATTGGCTTAAAAGTACAAGAAAACACTTCAAAAGTGACGTTTCTGAAGAATTTTAACAGTTTTCTTGTATCTACGAACGCCAGAATGCATAAAATTGACCTAAACGTCTCCTTTTCCTATTCTGAGTCGATTCTGCATGCTTTAAGTGTGTTTGGTGGCTCAGAACCATCAAAAAACGTTGAAATATAGTTCAAATTCAATAAAAATCGACAAAAATACAGTTTCTAGCTAAAATTTGATGGTTTCGTTGCACTTTCCGAGCCCGTAGGGTATCTGATTGGCTTAAAAGTACAAGAAAACACTTCAAAAGTGACGTTTCTGAAGAATTTTAACAGTTTTCTTGTATCTACGAACGCCAGAATGCATAAAATTGACCTAAACGTCTCCTTTTCCTATTCTGAGTCGATTCTGCATGCTTTAAGTGTGTTTGGTGGCTCAGAACCATCAAAAAACGTTGAAATATAGTTCAAATTCAATAAAAATCGACAAAAATACAGTTTCTAGCTAAAATTTGATGGTTTCGTTGCACTTTGCGAGCCCGTAGGGTATCTGATTGGCTTAAAAGTACAAGAAAACACTTCAAAAGTGACGTTTCTGAAGAATTTTAACAGTTTTCTTGTATCTACGAACGCCAGAATGCATAAAATTGACCTAAACGTCTCCTTTTCCTATTCTGAGTCGATTCTGCATGCTTTAAGTGTGTTTGGTGGCTCAGAACCATCAAAAAACGTTGAAATATAGTTCAAATTCAATAAAAATCGACAAAAATACAGTTTCTAGCTAAAATTTGATGGTTTCGTTGCACTTTCCGAGCCCGTAGGGTATCTGATTGGCTTAAAAGTACAAGAAAACACTTCAAAAGTGACGTTTCTGAAGAATTTTAACAGTTTTCTTGTATCTACGAACGCCAAAATGCATAAAATTGTCCTAAACGTCTCCTTTTCCTATTCTGAGTCGATTCTGCATGCTTTAAGTGTGTTTGGTGGCTCAGAACCATCAAAAAACGTTGAAATATAGTTCAAATTCAATAAAAATCGACAAAAATACAGTTTCTAGCTAGAATTTGATGGTTTCGTTGCACTTTCCGAGCCCGTAGGGTATCTGATTGGCTTAAAAGTACAAGAAAACACTTCAAAAGTGACGTTTCTGAAGAATTTTAACAGTTTTCTTGTATCTACGAACGCCAGAATGCATAAAATTGACCTAAACGTCTCCTTTTCCTATTCTGAGTCGATTCTGCATGCTTTAGGTGTGTTTGGTGGTTCAGAATCATCAAAAAACGTTGAAATATAGTTCAAATTCAATAAAAATCGACAAAAATACAGTTTCTAGCTAAAATTTGATGGTTTCGTTGCACTTTCCGAGCCCGTAGGGTATCTGATTGGCTTAAAAGTACAAGAAAACACTTCGAAAGTGACGTTTCTGAAGAATTTTAACAGTTTTCTTGTATCTACGAACGCCAGAATGCATAAAATTGACCTAAACGTCTCCTTTTCCTATTCTGAGTCGATTCTGCATGCTTTAAGTGTGTTTGGTGGCTCAGAACCATCAAAAAACGTTGAAATATAGTTCAAATTCAATAAAAATCGACAAAAATACAGTTTCTAGCTAAAATTTGATGGTTTCGTTGCACTTTCCGAGCCCGTAGGGTATCTGATTGGCTTAAAAGTACAAGAAAACACTTCAAAAGTGACGTTTCTGAAGAATTTTAACAGTTTTCTTGTATCTACGAACGCCAAAATGCATAAAATTGTCCTAAACGTCTCCTTTTCCTATTCTGAGTCGATTCTGCATGCTTTAAGTGTGTTTGGTGGCTCAGAACCATCAAAAAACGTTGAAATATAGTTCAAATTCAATAAAAATCGACAAAAATACAGTTTCTAGCTAGAATTTGATGGTTTCGTTGCACTTTCCGAGCCCGTAGGGTATCTGATTGGCTTAAAAGTACAAGAAAACACTTCAAAAGTGACGTTTCTGAAGAATTTTAACAGTTTTCTTGTATCTACGAACGCCAGAATGCATAAAATTGACCTAAACGTCTCCTTTTCCTATTCTGAGTCGATTCTGCATGCTTTAGGTGTGTTTGGTGGTTCAGAACCATCAAAAAACGTTGAAATATAGTTCAAATTCAATAAAAATCGACAAAAATACAGTTTCTAGCTAAAATTTGATGGTTTCGTTGCACTTTCCGAGCCCGTAGGGTATCTGATTGGCTTAAAAGTACAAGAAAACACTTCGAAAGTGACGTTTCTGAAGAATTTTAACAGTTTTCTTGTATCTACGAACGCCAGAATGCATAAAATTGACCTAAACGTCTCCTTTTCCTATTCTGAGTCGATTCTGCATGCTTTAAGTGTGTTTGGTGGCTCAGAACCATCAAAAAACGTTGAAATATAGTTCAAATTCAATAAAAATCGACAAAAATACAGTTTCTAGCTAAAATTTGATGGTTTCGTTGCACTTTCCGAGCCTGTAGGGTATCTGATTGGCTTAAAAGTACAAGAAAACACTTCAAAAGTGACGTTTCTGAAGAATTTTAACAGTTTTCTTGTATCTACGAACGCCAGAATGCATAAAATTGACCTAAACATCTCCTTTTCCTATTCTGAGTCGATTCTGCATGCTTTAAGTGTGTTTGGTGGCTCAGAACCATCAAAAAACGTTGAAATATAGTTCAAATTCAATAAAAATCGACAAAAATACAGTTTCTAGCTAAAATTTTATGGTTTCGTTGCACTTTCCGAGTCCGTAGGGTATCTGATTGGCTTAAAAGTACAAGAAAACACTTCAAAAGTGACGTTTCTGAAGAATTTTAACAGTTTTCTTGTATCTACGAACGCCAGAATGCATAAAATTGACCTAAACGTCTCCTTTTCCTATTCTGAGTCGATTCTGCATGCTTTAAGTGTGTTTGGTGGCTCAGAACCATCAAAAAACGTTGAAATATAGTTCAAATTCAATAAAAATCGACAAAAATACAGTTTCTAGCTAAAATTTGATGGTTTCGTTGCACTTTCCGAGCCCGTAGGGTATCTGATTGGCTTGAAAGTACAAGAAAACACTTCAAAAGTGACGTTTCTGAAGAATTTTAACAGTTTTCTTGTATCTACGAACGCCAGAATGCATAAAATTGACCTAAACGTCTCCTTTTCCTATTCTGAGCCGATTCTGCATGCTTTAAGTGTGTTTGGTGGCTCAGAACCATCAAAAAACGTTGAAATATAGTTCAAATTCAATAAAAATCGACAAAAATACAGTTTCTAGCTAAAATTTGATGGTTTCGTTGCACTTTCCGAGCCCGTAGGGTATCTGATTGGCTTAAAAGTACAAGAAAACACTTCAAAAGTGACGTTTCTGAAGAATTTTAACAGTTTTCTTGTATCTACGAACGCCAGAATGCATAAAATTGACCTAAACGTCTCCTTTTCCTATTCTGAGTCGATTCTGCATGCTTTAAGTGTGTTTGGTGACTCAGAACCATCAAAAAACGTTGAAATATAGTTCAAATTCAATAAAAATCGACAAAAATACAGTTTCTAGCTAAAATTTGATGGTTTCGTTGCACTTTCCGAGCCCGTAGGGTATCTGATTGGCTTAAAAGTACAAGAAAACACTTGAAAAGTGACGTTTCTGAAGAATTTTAACTGTTTTCTTGTATCTACGCACGCCAGAATGCATAAAATTGACCTAAACGTCTCCTTTTCCTATTCTGAGTCGATTCTGCATGCTTTAAGTGTGTTTGGTGGCTCAGAACCATCAAAAAACGTTGAAATATAGTTCAAATTCAATAAAAATCGACAAAAATACAGTTTCTAGCTAAAATTTGATGGTTTCGTTGCACTTTCCGAGCCCGTACGGTATCTGATTGGCTTAAAAGTACAAGAAAACACTTCAAAAGTGACCTTTCTGAAGAATTTTAACAGTTTTCTTGTATCTACGAACGCCAGAATGCATAAAATTGACCTAAACGTCTCCTTTTCCTATTCTGAGTCGATTCTGCATGCTTTAAGTGTGTTTGGTGGCTCAGAACCATCAAAAAACGTTGAAATATAGTTCAAATTCAATAAAAATCGACAAAAATACAGTTTCTAGCTAAAATTTGATGGTTTCGTTGCACTTTCCGAGCCCGTAGGGTATCTGATTGGCTTAAAAGTACAAGAAAACACTTCAAAAGTGACGTTTCTGAAGAATTTTAACAGTTTTCTTGTATCTACGAACGCCAGAATGCATAAAATTGACCTAAACGTCTCCTTTTCCTATTCTGAGTCGATTCTGCATGCTTTAAGTGTGTTTGGTGGCTCAGAACCATCAAAAAACGTTGAAATATAGTTCAAATTCAATAAAAATCGACAAAAATACAGTTTCTAGCTAAAATTTGATGGTTTCGTTGCACTTTCCGAGCCCGCAGGGTATCTGATTGGCTTAAAAGTACAAGAAAACACTTCAAAAGTGACGTTTCTGAAGAATTTTAACAGTTTTCTTGTATCTACGAACGCCAGAATGCATAAAATTGACCTAAACGTCTCCTTTTCCTATTCTGAGTCGATTCTGCATGCTTTAAGTGTGTTTGGTGGCTCAGAACCATCAAAAAACGTTGAAATATAGTTCAAATTCAATAAAAATCGACAAAAATACAGTTTCTAGCTAAAATTTGATGGTTTCGTTGCACTTTCCGAGCCGTAGGGTATCTGATTGGCTTAAAAGTACAAGAAAACACTTCAAAAGTGACGTTTCTGAAGAATTTTAACAGTTTTCTTGTATCTACGAACGCCAGAATGCATAAAATTGACCTAAACGTCTCCTTTTCCTATTCTGAGTCGATTCTGCATGCTTTAAGTGTGTTTGGTGGCTCAGAACCATCAAAAAACGTTGAAATATAGTTCAAATTCAATAAAAATCGACAAAAATACAGTTTCTAGCTAAAATTTGATGGTTTCGTTGCACTTTCCGAGCCCGTAGGGTATCTGATTGGCTTAAAAGTACAAGAAAACACTTCAAAAGTGACGTTTCTGAAGAATTTTAACAGTTTTCTTGTATCTACGAACGCCAGAATGCATAAAATTGACCTAAACGTCTCCTTTTCCTATTCTGAGTCGATTCTGCATGCTTTAAGTGTGTTTGGTGGCTCAGAACCATCAAAAAACCTTGAAATATAGTTCAAATTCAATAAAAATCGACAAAAATACAGTTTCTAGCTAAAATTTGATGGTTTCGTTGCACTTTCCGAGCCCGTAGGGTATCTGATTGGCTTAAAAGTACAAGAAAACACTTCAAAAGTGACGTTTCTGAAGAATTTTAACAGTTTTCTTGTATCTACGAACGCCAGAATGCATAAAATTGACCTAAACGTCTCCTTTTCCTATTCTGAGTCGATTCTGCATGCTTTAAGTGTGTTTGGTGGCTCAGAACCATCAAAAAACGTTGAAATATAGTTCAAATTCAATAAAAATCGACAAAAATACAGTTTCTAGCTAAAATTTGATGGTTTCGTTGCACTTTCCGAGCCCGTAGGGTATCTGATTGGCTTAAAAGTACAAGAAAACACTTCAAAAGTGACGTTTCTGAAAAATTTTAACAGTTTTCTTGTATCTACGAACGCCAGAATGCATAAAATTGACCTAAACGTCTCCTTTTCCTATTCTGAGTCGATTCTGCATGCTTTAAGTGTGTTTGGTGGCTCAGAACCATCAAAAAACGTTGAAATATAGTTCAAATTCAATAAAAATCGACAAAAATACAGTTTCTAGCTAAAATTTGATGGTTTCGTTGCACTTTCCGAGCCCGTAGGGTATCTGATTGGCTTAAAAGTACAAGAAAACACTTCAAAAGTGACGTTTCTGAAGAATTTTAACAGTTTTCTTGTATCTACGAACGCCAGAATGCATAAAATTGACCTAAACGTCTCCTTTTCCTATTCTGAGTCGATTCTGCATGCTTTAAGTGTGTTTGGTGGCTCAGAACCATCAAAAAACGTTGAAATATAGTTCAAATTCAATAAAAATCGACAAAAATACAGTTTCTAGCTAAAATTTGATGGTTTCGTTGCACTTTCCGAGCCCGTAGGGTATCTGATTGGCTTAAAAGTACAAGAAAACACTTCAAAAGTGACGTTTCTGAAGAATTTTAACAGTTTTCTTGTATCTACGAACGCCAGAATGCATAAAATTGACCTAAACGTCTCCTTTTCCTATTCTGAGTCGATTCTGCATGCTTTAAGTGTGTAAGGTGGCTCAGAACCATCAAAAAACGTTGAAATATAGTTCAAATTCAATAAAAATCGACAAAAATACAGTTTCTAGCTAAAATTTGATGGTTTCGTTGCACTTTCCGAGCCCGTAGGGTATCTGATTGGCTTAAAAGTACAAGAAAACACTTCAAAAGTGACGTTTCTGAAGAATTTTAACAGTTTTCTTGTATCTACGAACGCCAGAATGCATAAAATTGATCTAAACGTCTCCTTTTCCTATTCTGAGTCGATTCTGCATGCTTTAAGTGTGTTTGGTGGCTCAGAACCATCAAAAAACGTTGAAATATAGTTCAAATTCAATAAAAATCGACAAAAATACAGTTTCTAGCTAAAATTTGATGGTTTCGTTGCACTTTCCGAGCCCGTAGGGTATCTGATTGGCTTAAAAGTACAAGAAAACACTTCAAAAGTGACGTTTCTGAAGAATTTTAACAGTTTTCTTGTATCTACGAACGCCAGAATGCATAAAATTGACCTAAACGTCTCCTTTTCCTATTCTGAGTCGATTCTGCATGCTTTAAGTGTGTTTGGTGGCTCAGAACCATCAAAAAACGTTGAAATATAGTTCAAATTCAATAAAAATCGACAAAAATACAGTTTCTAGCTAAAATTTGATGGTTTCGTTGCACTTTCCGAGCCCGTAGGGTATCTGATTGGCTTAAAAGTACAAGAAAACACTTCAAAAGTGACGTTTCTGAAGAATTTTAACAGTTTTCTTGTATCTACGAACGCCAGAATGCATAAAATTGACCTAAACGTCCCCTTTTCCTATTCTGAGTCGATTCTGCATGCTTTAAGTGTGTTTGGTGGCTCAGAACCATCAAAAAACGTTGAAATATAGTTCAAATTCAATAAAAATCGACAAAAATACAGTTTCTAGCTAAAATTTGATGGTTTCGTTGCACTTTCCGAGCCCGTAGGGTATCTGTTTGGCTTAAAAGTACAAGAAAACACTTCAAAAGTGACGTTTCTGAAGAATTTTAACAGTTTTCTTGTATCTACGAACGCCAGAATGCATAAAATTGACCTAAACGTCTCCTTTTCCTATTCTGAGTCGATTCTGCATGCTTTAAGTGTGTTTGGTGGCTCAGAACCATCAAAAAACATTGAAATATAGTTCAAATTCAATAAAAATCGACAAAAATACAGTTTCTAGCTAAAATTTGATGGTTTCGTTGCACTTTCCGAGCCCGTAGCGTATCTGATTGGCTTAAAAGTACAAGAAAACACTTCAAAAGTGACGTTTCTGAAGAATTTTAACAGTTTTCTTGTATCTACGAACGCCAGAATGCATAAAATTGATCTAAACGTCTCCTTTTCCTATTCTGAGTCGATTCTGCATGCTTTAAGTGTGTTTGGTGGCTCAGAACCATCAAAAAACGTTGAAATATAGTTCAAATTCAATAAAAATCGACAAAAATACAGTTTCTAGCTAAAATTTGATGGTTTCGTTGCACTTTCCGAGCCCGTAGGGTATCTGATTGGCTTAAAAGTACAGGAAAACACTTCAAAAGTGACGTTTCTGAAGAATTTTAACAGTTTTCTTGTATCTACGAACGCCAGAATGCATAAAATTGACCTAAACGTCTCCTTTTCCTATTCTGAGTCGATTCTGCATGCTTTAGGTGTGTTTGGTGGCTCAGAACCATCAAAAAACGTTGAAATATAGTTCAAATTCAATAAAAATCGACAAAAATACAGTCTCTAGCTAAAATTTGATGGTTTCGTTGCACTTTCCGAGCCCGTAGGGTATCTGATTGGCTTAAAAGTACAAGAAAACACTTCAAAAGTGACGTTTCTGAAGAATTTTAACAGTTTTCTTGTATCTACGAACGCCAGAATGCATAAAATTGACCTAAACATCTCCTTTTCCTATTCTGAGTCGATTCTGCATGCTTTAAGTGTGTTTGGTGGCTCAGAACCATCAAAAAACGTTGAAATATAGTTCAAATTCAATAAAAATCGACAAAAATACAGTTTCTAGCTAAAATTTGATGGTTTCGTTGCACTTTCCGAGCCCGTAGGGTATCTGATTGGTTTAAAAGTACAAGAAAACACTTCAAAATTGACGTTTCTGAAGAATTTTAACAGTTTTCTTGTATCTACGAACGCCAGAATGCATAAAATTGACCTAAACGTCTCCTTTTCCTATTCTGAGTCGATTCTGCATGCTTTAAGTGTGTTTGGTGGCTCAGAACCATCAAAAAACGTTGAAATATAGTTCAAATTCAATAAAAATCGACAAAAATACAGTTTCTAGCTAAAATTTGATGGTTTCGTTGCACTTTCCGAGCCCATAGGGTATCTGATTGGCTTAAAAGTACAAGAAAACACTTCAAAAGTGACGTTTCTGAAGAATTTTAACAGTTTTCTTGTATCTACGAACGCCAGAATGCATAAAATTGACCTAAACGTCTCCTTTTCCTATTCTGAGTCGATTCTGCATGCTTTAAGTGTGTTTGGTGGCTCAGAACCATCAAAAAACGTTGAAATATAGTTCAAATTCAATAAAAATCGACAAAAATACAGTTTCTAGCTAAAATTTGATGGTTTCGTTGCACTTTCCGAGCCCGTAGGGTATCTGATTGGCTTAAAAGTACAAGAAAACACTTCAAAAGTGACGTTTCTGAAGAATTTTAACAGTTTTCTTGTATCTACGAACGCCAGAATGCATAAAATTGACCTAAACGTCTCCTTTTCCTATTCTGAGTCGATTCTGCATGCTTTAAGTGTGTTTGGTGGCTCAGAACCATCAAAAAACGTTGAAATATAGTTCAAATTCAATAAAAATCGACAAAAATACAGTTTCTAGCTAAAATTTGATGGTTTCGTTGCACTTTCCGAGCCCGTAGGGTATCTGATTGGCTTAAAAGTACAAGAAAACACTTCAAAAGTGACGTTTCTGAAGAATTTTAACAGTTTTCTTGTATCTACGAACGCCAGAATGCATAAAATTGACCTAAACGTCTCCTTTTCCTATTCTGAGTCGATTCTGCATGCTTTAAGTGTGTTTGGTGGCTCAGAACCATCAAAAAACGTTGAAATATAGTTCAAATTCAATAAAAATCGACAAAAATACAGTTTCTAGCTAAAATTTGATGGTTTCGTTGCACTTTCCGAGCCCGTAGGGTATCTGATTGGCTTAAAAGTACAAGAAAACACTTCAAAAGTGACGTTTCTGAAGAATTTTAACAGTTTTCTTGTATCTACGAACGCCAGAATGCATAAAATTGCCCAAAAGTCTCCTTTTCCTATTCTGAGTCGATTCTGCATGCTTTAAGTGTGTTTGGTGGCTCAGAACCATCAAAAAACGTTGAAATATAGTTCAAATTCAATAAAAATCGACAAAAATACAGTTTCTAGCTAAAATTTGATGGTTTCGTTGCACTTTCCGAGCCCGTTGGGTATCTGATTGGCTTAAAAGTACAAGAAAACACTTCAAAAGTGACGTTTCTGAAGAATTTTAACAGTTTTCTTGTATCTACGAACGCTAGAATGCATAAAATTGACCTAAACGTCTCCTTTTCCTATTCTGAGTCGATTCTGCATGCTTTAAGTGTGTTTGGTGGCTCAGAACCATCAAAAAACGTTGAAATATAGTTCAAATTCAATAAAAATCGACAAAAATACAGTTTCTAGCTAAAATTTGATGGTTTCGTTGCACTTTCCGAGCCCGTAGGGTATCTGATTGGTTTAAAAGTACAAGAAAACACTTCAAAAGTGACGTTTCTGAAGAATTTTAACAGTTTTCTTGTATCTACGAACGCCAGAATGCATAAAATTGACCTAAACGTCTCCTTTTCCTATTCTGAGTCGATTCTGCATGCTTTAAGTGTGTTTGGTGGCTCAGAACCATCAAAAAACGTTGAAATATAGTTCAAATTCAATAAAAATCGACAAAAATACAGTTTCTAGCTAAAATTTGATGGTTTCGTTGCACTTTCCGAGCCCATAGGGTATCTGATTGGCTTAAAAGTACAAGAAAACACTTCAAAAGTGACGTTTCTGAAGAATTTTAACAGTTTTCTTGTATCTACGAACGCCAGAATGCATAAAATTGACCTAAACGTCTCCTTTTCCTATTCTGAGTCGATTCTGCATGCTTTAAGTGTGTTTGGTGGCTCAGAACCATCAAAAAACGTTGAAATATAGTTCAAATTCAATAAAAATCGACAAAAATACAGTTTCTAGCTAAAATTTGATGGTTTCGTTGCACTTTCCGAGCCCGTAGGGTATCTGATTGGCTTAAAAGTACAAGAAAACACTTCAAAAGTGACGTTTCTGAAGAATTTTAACAGTTTTCTTGTATCTACGAACGCCAGAATGCATAAAATTGACCTAAACGTCTCCTTTTCCTATTCTGAGTCGATTCTGCATGCTTTAAGTGTGTTTGGTGGCTCAGAACCATCAAAAAACGTTGAAATATAGTTCAAATTCAATAAAAATCGACAAAAATACAGTTTCTAGCTAAAATTTGATGGTTTCGTTGCACTTTCCGAGCCCGTAGGGTATCTGATTGGCTTAAAAGTACAAGAAAACACTTCAAAAGTGACGTTTCTGAAGAATTTTAACAGTTTTCTTGTATCTACGAACGCCAGAATGCATAAAATTGACCTAAACGTCTCCTTTTCCTATTCTGAGTCGATTCTGCATGCTTTAAGTGTGTTTGGTGGCTCAGAACCATCAAAAAACGTTGAAATATAGTTCAAATTCAATAAAAATCGACAAAAATACAGTTTCTAGCTAAAATTTGATGGTTTCGTTGCACTTTCCGAGCCCGTAGGGTATCTGATTGGCTTAAAAGTACAAGAAAACACTTCAAAAGTGACGTTTCTGAAGAATTTTAACAGTTTTCTTGTATCTACGAACGCCAGAATGCATAAAATTGCCCAAAAGTCTCCTTTTCCTATTCTGAGTCGATTCTGCATGCTTTAAGTGTGTTTGGTGGCTCAGAACCATCAAAAAACGTTGAAATATAGTTCAAATTCAATAAAAATCGACAAAAATACAGTTTCTAGCTAAAATTTGATGGTTTCGTTGCACTTTCCGAGCCCGTTGGGTATCTGATTGGCTTAAAAGTACAAGAAAACACTTCAAAAGTGACGTTTCTGAAGAATTTTAACAGTTTTCTTGTATCTACGAACGCTAGAATGCATAAAATTGACCTAAACGTCTCCTTTTCCTATTCTGAGTCGATTCTGCATGCTTTAAGTGTGTTTGGTGGCTCAGAACCATCAAAAAACGTTGAAATATAGTTCAAATTCAATAAAAATCGACAAAAATACAGTTTCTAGCTAAAATTTGATGGTTTCGTTGCACTTTCCGAGCCCGTAGGGTATCTGATTGGCTTAAAAGTACAAGAAAACACTTCAAAAGTGACGTTTCTGAAGAATTTTAACAGTTTTCTTGTATCTACGAACGCCAGAATGCATAAAATTGACCTAAACGTCTCCTTTTCCTATTCTGAGTCGATTCTGCATGCTTTAAGTGTGTTTGGTGGCTCAGAACCATCAAAAAACGTTGAAATATAGTTCAAATTCAATAAAAATCGACAAAAATACAGTTTCTAGCTAAAATTTGATGGTTTCGTTGCACTTTCCGAGCCCGTAGGGTATCTGATTGGCTTAAAAGTACAAGAAAACACTTCAAAAGTGACGTTTCTGAAGAATTTTAACAGTTTTCTTGTATCTACGAACGCCAGAATGCATAAAATTGACATAAACGTCTCCTTTTCCTATTCTGAGTCGATTCTGCATGCTTTAAGTGTGTTTGGTGGCTCAGAACCATCAAAAAACGTTGAAATATAGTTCAAATTCAATAAAAATCGACAAAAATACAGTTTCTAGCTAAAATTTGATGGTTTCGTTGCACTTTCCGAGCCCGTAGGGTATCTGATTGGCTTAAAAGTACAAGAAAACACTTCAAAAGTGACGTTTCTGAAGAATTTTAACAGTTTTCTTGTATCTACGAACGCCAGAATGCATAAAATTGACCTAAACGTCTCCTTTTCCTATTCTGAGTCGATTCTGCATGCTTTAAGTGTGTTTGGTGGCTCAGAACCATCAAAAAACGTTGAAATATAGTTCAAATTCAATAAAAATCGACAAAAATACAGTTTCTAGCTAAAATTTGATGGTTTCGTTGCACTTTCCGAGCCCGTAGGGTATCTGATTGGCTTAAAAGTACAAGAAAACACTTCAAAAGTGACGTTTCTGAAGAATTTTAACAGTTTTCTTGTATCTACGAACGCCAGAATGCATAAAATTGACCTAAACGTCTCCTTTTCCTATTCTGAGTCGATTCTGCATGCTTTAAGTGTGTTTGGTGGCTCAGAACCATCAAAAAACGTTGAAATATAGTTCAAATTCAATAAAAATCGACAAAAATACAGTTTCTAGCTAAAATTTGATGGTTTCGTTGCACTTTCCGAGCCCGTTGGGTATCTGATTGGCTTAAAAGTACAAGAAAACACTTCAAAAGTGACGTTTCTGAAGAATTTTAACAGTTTTCTTGTATCTACGAACGCCAGAATGCATAAAATTGACCTAAACGTCTCCTTTTCCTATTCTGAGTCGATTCTGCATGCTTTAAGTGTGTTTGGTGGCTCAGAACCATCAAAAAACGTTGAAATATAGTTCAAATTCAATAAAAATCGACAAAAATACAGTTTCTAGCTAAAATTTGATGGTTTCGTTGCACTTTCCGAGCCCGTAGGGTATCTGATTGGCTTAAAAGTACAAGAAAACACTTCAAAAGTGACGTTTCTGAAGAATTTTAACAGTTTTCTTGTATCTACGAACGCCAGAATGCATAAAATTGACCTAAACGTCTGCTTTTCCTATTCTGAGTCGATTCTGCATGCTTTAAGTGTGTTTGGTGGCTCAGAACCATCAAAAAACGTTGAAATATAGTTCAAATTCAATAAAAATCGACAAAAATACAGTTTCTAGCTAAAATTTGATGGTTTCGTTGCACTTTCCGAGCCCGTAGGGTATCTGATTGGCTTAAAAGTACAAGAAAACACTTCAAAAGTGACGTTTCTGAAGAATTTTAACAGTTTTCTTGTATCTACGAACGCCAGAATGCATAAAATTGACCTAAACGTCTCCTTTTCCTATTCTGAGTCGATTCTGCATGCTTTAAGTGTGTTTGGTGGCTCAGAACCATCAAAAAACGTTGAAATATAGTTCAAATTCAATAAAAATCGACAAAAATACAGTTTCTAGCTAAAATTTGATGGTTTCGTTGCACTTTCCGAGCCCGTAGGGTATCTGATTGGCTTAAAAGTACAAGAAAACACTTCAAAAGTGACGTTTCTGAAGAATTTTAACAGTTTTCTTGTATCTACGAACGCCAGAATGCATAAAATTGACCTAAACGTCTTTTTTTCCTATTCTGAGTCGATTCTGCATGCTTTAAGTGTGTTTGGTGGCTCAGAACCATCAAAAAACGTTGAAATATAGTTCAAATTCAATAAAAATCGACAAAAATACAGTTTCTAGCTAAAATTTGATGGTTTCGTTGCACTTTCCGAGCCCGTAGGGTATCTGATTGGCTTAAAAGTACAAGAAAACACTTCAAAAGTGACGTTTCTGAAGAATTTTAACAGTTTTCTTGTATCTACGAACGCCAGAATGCATAAAATTGACCTAAACGTCTCCTTTTCCTATTCTGAGTCGATTCTGCATGCTTTAAGTGTGTTTGGTGGCTCAGAACCATCAAAAAACGTTGAAATATAGTTCAAATTCAATAAAAATCGACAAAAATACAGTTTCTAGCTAAAATTTGATGGTTTCGTTGCACTTTCCGAGCCCGTAGGGTATCTGATTGGCTTAAAAGTACAAGAAAACACTTCAAAAGTGACGTTTCTGAAGAATTTTAACAGTTTTCTTGTATCTACGAACGCCAGAATGCATAAAATTGACCTAAACGTCTCCTTTTCCTATTCTGAGTCGATTCTGCATGCTTTAAGTGTGTTTGGTGGCTCAGAACCATCAAAAAACGTTGAAATATAGTTCAAATTCAATAAAAATCGACAAAAATACAGTTTCTAGCTAAAATTTGATGGTTTCGTTGCACTTTCCGAGCCCGTTGGGTATCTGATTGGCTTAAAAGTACAAGAAAACACTTCAAAAGTGACGTTTCTGAAGAATTTTAACAGTTTTCTTGTATCTACGAACGCCAGAATGCATAAAATTGACCTAAACGTCTCCTTTTCCTATTCTGAGTCGATTCTGCATGCTTTAAGTGTGTTTGGTGGCTCAGAACCATCAAAAAACGTTGAAATATAGTTCAAATTCAATAAAAATCGACAAAAATACAGTTTCTAGCTAAAATTTTATGGTTTCGTTGCACTTTCCGAGCCCGTAGGGTATCTGATTGGCTTAAAAGTACAAGAAAACACTTCAAAAGTGACGTTTCTGAAGAATTTTAACAGTTTTCTTGTATCTACGAACGCCAGAATGCATAAAATTGACCTAAACGTCTCCTTTTCCTATTCTGAGTCGCTTCTGCATGCTTTAAGTGTGTTTGGTGGCTCAGAACCATCAAAAAACGTTGAAATATAGTTCAAATTCAATAAAAATCGACAAAAATACAGTTTCTAGCTAAAATTTGATGGTTTCGTTGCACTTTCCGAGCCCGTAGGGTATCTGATTGGCTTAAAAGTACAAGAAAACACTTCAAAAGTGACGTTTCTGAAGAATTTTAACAGTTTTCTTGTATCTACGAACGCCAGAATGCATAAAATTGACCTAAACGTCTCCTTTTCCTATTCTGAGTCGATTCTGCATGCTTTAAGTGTGTTTGGTGGCTCAGAACCATCAAAAAACGTTGAAATATAGTTCAAATTCAATAAAAATCGACAAAAATACAGTTTCTAGCTAAAATTTGATGGTTTCGTTGCACTTTCCGAGCCCGTAGGGTATCTGATTGGCTTAAAAGTACAAGAAAACACTTCAAAAGTGACGTTTCTGAAGAATTTTAACAGTTTTCTTGTATCTACGAACGCCAGAATGCACAAAATTGACCTAAACGTCTCCTTTTCCTATTCTGAGTCGATTCTGCATGCTTTAAGTGTGTTTGGTGGCTCAGAACCATCAAAAAACGTTGAAATATAGTTCAAATTCAATAAAAATCGACAAAAATACAGTTTCTAGCTAAAATTTGATGGTTTCGTTGCACTTTCCGAGCCCGTAGGGTATCTGATTGGCTTAAAAGTACAAGAAAACACTTCAAAATTGACGTTTCTGAAGAATTTTAACAGTTTTCTTGTATCTACGAACGCCAGAATGCATAAAATTGACCTAAACGTCTCCTTTTCCTATTCTGAGTCGATTCTGCATGCTTTAAGTGTGTTTGGTGGCTCAGAACCATCAAAAAACGTTGAAATATAGTTCAAATTCAATAAAAATCGACAAAAATACAGTTTCTAGCTAAAATTTGATGGTTTCGTTGCACTTTCCGAGCCCGTAGGGTATCTGATTGGCTTAAAAGTACAAGAAAACACTTCAAAAGTGACGTTTCTGAAGAATTTTAACAGTTTTCTTGTATCTACGAACGCCAGAATGCATAAAATTGACCTAAACGTCTCCTTTTCCTATTCTGAGTCGATTCTGCATGCTTTAAGTGTGTTTGGTGGCTCAGAACCATCAAAAAACGTTGAAATATAGTTCAAATTCAATAAAAATCGACAAAAATACAGTTTCTAGCTAAAATTTGATGGTTTCGTTGCACTTTCCGAGCCCGTAGGGTATCTGATTGGCTTAAAAGTACAAGAAAACACTTCAAAAGTGACGTTTCTGAAGAATTTTAACAGTTTTCTTGTATCTACGAACGCCAGAATGCATAAAATTGACCTAAACGTCTCCTTTTCCTATTCTGACTCGATTCTGCATGCTTTAAGTGTGTTTGGTGGCTCAGAACCATCAAAAAACGTTGAAATATAGTTCAAATTCAATAAAAATCGACAAAAATACAGTTTCTAGCTAAAATTTGATGGTTTCGTTGCACTTTCCGAGCCCGTTGGGTATCTGATTGGCTTAAAAGTACAAGAAAACACTTCAAAAGTGACGTTTCTGAAGAATTTTAACAGTTTTCTTGTATCTACGAACGCCAGAATGCATAAAATTGACCTAAACGTCTCCTTTTCCTATTCTGAGTCGATTCTGCATGCTTTAAGTGTGTTTGGTGGCTCAGAACCATCAAAAAACGTTGAAATATAGTTCAAATTCAATAAAAATCGACAAAAATACAGTTTCTAGCTAAAATTTGATGGTTTCGTTGCACTTTCCGAGCCCGTTGGGTATCTGATTGGCTTAAAAGTACAAGAAAACACTTCAAAAGTGACGTTTCTGAAGAATTTTAACAGTTTTCTTGTATCTACGAACGCCAGAATGCATAAAATTGACCTAAACGTCTCCTTTTCCTATTCTGAGTCGATTCTGCATGCTTTAAGTGTGTTTGGTGGCTCAGAACCATCAAAAAACGTTGAAATATAGTTCAAATTCAATAAAAATCGACAAAAATACAGTTTCTAGCTAAAATTTGATGGTTTCGTTGCACTTTCCGAGCCCGTAGGGTATCTGATTGGCTTAAAAGTACAAGAAAACACTTCAAAAGTGACGTTTCTGAAGAATTTTAACAGTTTTCTTGTATCTACGAACGCCAGAATGCATAAAATTGACCTAAACGTCTCCTTTTCCTATTCTGAGTCGATTCTGCATGCTTTAAGTGTGTTTGGTGGCTCAGAACCATCAAAAAACGTTGAAATATAGTTCAAATTCAATAAAAATCGACAAAAATACAGTTTCTAGCTAAAATTTGATGGTTTCGTTGCACTTTCCGAGCCCGTTGGGTATCTGATTGGCTTAAAAGTACAAGAAAACACTTCAAAAGTGACGTTTCTGAAGAATTTTAACAGTTTTCTTGTATCTACGAACGCCAGAATGCATAAAATTGACCTAAACGTCTCCTTTTCCTATTCTGAGTCGATTCTGCATGCTTTAAGTGTGTTTGGTGGCTCAGAACCATCAAAAAACGTTGAAATATAGTTCAAATTCAATAAAAATCGACAAAAATACAGTTTCTAGCTAAAATTTGATGGTTTCGTTGCTCTTTCCGAGCCCGTAGGGTATCTGATTGGCTTAAAAGTACAAGAAAACACTTCAAAAGTGACGTTTCTGAAGAATTTTAACAGTTTTCTTGTATCTACGAACGCCAGAATGCATAAAATTGACCTAAACGTCTCCTTTTGCTATTCTGAGTCGATTCTGCATGCTTTAAGTGTGTTTGGTGGCTCAGAACCATCAAAAAACGTTGAAATATAGTTCAAATTCAATAAAAATCGACAAAAATACAGTTTCTAGGTAAAATTTGATGGTTTCGTTGCACTTTCCGAGCCCGTTGGGTATCTGATTGGCTTAAAAGTACAAGAAAACACTTCAAAAGTGACGTTTCTGAAGAATTTTAACAGTTTTCTTGTATCTACGAACGCCAGAATGCATAAAATTGACCTAAACGTCTCCTTTTCCTATTCTGAGTCGATTCTGCATGCTTTAAGTGTGTTTGGTGGCTCAGAACCATCAAAAAACGTTGAAATATAGTTCAAATTCAATAAAAATCGACAAAAATACAGTTTCTAGCTAAAATTTGATGGTTTCGTTGCACTTTCCGAGCCCGTAGGGTATCTGATTGGCTTAAAAGTACAAGAAAACACTTCAAAAGTGACGTTTCTGAAGAATTTTAACAGTTTTCTTGTATCTACGAACGCCAGAATGCATAAAATTGACCTAAACGTCTCCTTTTCCTATTCTGAGTCGATTCTGCATGCTTTAAGTGTGTTTGGTGGCTCAGAACCATCAAAAAACGTTGAAATATAGTTCAAATTCAATAAAAATCGACAAAAATACAGTTTCTAGCTAAAATTTGATGGTTTCGTTGCACTTTCCGAGCCCGTAGGGTATCTGATTGGCTTAAAAGTACAAGAAAACACTTCAAAAGTGACGTTTCTGAAGAATTTTAACAGTTTTCTTGTATCTACGAACGCCAGAATGCATAAAATTGACCTAAACGTCTCCTTTTCCTATTCTGAGTCGATTCTGCATGCTTTAAGTGTGTTTGGTGGCTCAGAACCATCAAAAAACGTTGAAATATAATTCAAATTCAATAAAAATCGACAAAAATACAGTTTCTAGCTAAAATTTGATGGTTTCGTTGCACTTTACGAGCCCGTAGGGTATCTGATTGGCTTAAAAGTACAAGAAAACACTTCAAAAGTGACGTTTCTGAAGAATTTTAACAGTTTTCTTGTATCTACGAACGCCAGAATGCATAAAATTGACCTAAATGTCTCCTTTTCCTATTCTGAGTCGATTCTGCATGCTTTAAGTGTGTTTGGTGGCTCAGAACCATCAAAAAACGTTGAAATATAGTTCAAATTCAATAAAAATCGACAAAAATACAGTTTCTGGCTAAAATTTGATGGTTTCGTTGCACTTTCCGAGCCCGTAGGGTATCTGATTGGCTTAAAAGTACAAGAAAACACTTCAAAAGTGACGTTTCTGAAGAATTTTAACAGTTTTCTTGTATCTACGAACGCCAGAATGCATAAAATTGACCTAAACGTCTCCTTTTCCTATTCTGAGTCGATTCTGCATGCTTTAAGTGTGTTTGGTGGCTCAGAACCATCAAAAAACGTTGAAATATAGTTCAAATTCAATAAAAATCGACAAAAATACAGTTTCTAGCTAAAATTTGATGGTTTCGTTGCACTTTCCGAGCCCGTTGGGTATCTGATTGGCTTAAAAGTACAAGAAAACACTTCAAAAGTGACGTTTCTGAAGAATTTTAACAGTTTTCTTATATCTACGAACGCCAGAATGCATAAAATTGACCTAAACGTCTCCTTTTCCTATTCTGAGTCGATTCTGCATGCTTTAAGTGTGTTTGGTGGCTCAGAACCATCAAAAAACGTTGAAATATAGTTCAAATTCAATAAAAATCGACAAAAATACAGTTTCTAGCTAAAATTTGATGGTTTCGTTGCACTTTCCGAGCCCGTAGGGTATCTGATTGGCTTAAAAGTACAAGAAAACACTTCAAAAGTGACGTTTCTGAAGAATTTTAACAGTTTTCTTGTATCTACGAACGCCAGAATGCATAAAATTGACCTAAACGTCTCCTTTTCCTATTCTGAGTCGATTCTGCATGCTTTAAGTGTGTTTGGTGGCTCAGAACCATCAAAAAACGTTGAAATATAGTTCAAATTCAATAAAAATCGACAAAAATACAGTTTCTAGCTAAAATTTGATGGTTTCGTTGCACTTTCCGAGCCCGTAGGGTATCTGATTGGCTTAAAAGTATAAGAAAACACTTCAAAAGTGACGTTTCTGAAGAATTTTAACAGTTTTCTTGTATCTACGAACGCCAGAATGCATAAAATTGACCTAAACGTCTCCTTTTCCTATTCTGAGTCGAATCTGCATGCTTTAAGTGTGTTTGGTGGCTCAGAACCATCAAAAAACTTTGAAATATAGTTCAAATTCAATAAAAATCGACAAAAATACAGTTTCTAGCTAAAATTTGATGGTTTCGTTGCACTTTCCGAGCCCGTAGGGTATCTGATTGGCTTAAAAGTACAAGAAAACACTTCAAAAGTGACGTTTCTGAAGAATTTTAACAGTTTTCTTGTATCTACGAACGCCAGAATGCATAAAATTGACCTAAACGTCTCCTTTTCCTATTCTGAGGCGATTCTGCATGCTTTAAGTGTGTTTGGTGGCTCAGAACCATCAAAAAACGTTGAAATATAGTTCAAATTCAATAAAAATCGACAAAAATACAGTTTCTAGCTAAAATTTGATGGTTTCGTTGCACTTTCCGAGCCCGTAGGGTATCTGATTGGCTTAAAAGTGCAAGAAAACACTTCAAAAGTGACGTTTCTGAAGAATTTTAACAGTTTTCTTGTATCTACGAACGCCAGAATGCATAAAATTGACCTAAACGTCTCCTTTTCCTATTCTGAGTCGATTCTGCATGCTTTAAGTGTGTTTGGTGGCTCAGAACCATCAAAAAACGTTGAAATATAGTTCAAATTCAATAAAAATCGACAAAAATACAGTTTCTAGCTAAAATTTGATGGTTTCGTTGCACTTTCCGAGCCCGTAGGGTATCTGATTGGCTTAAAAGTACAAGAAAACACTTCAAAAGTGACGTTTCTGAAGAATTTTAACAGTTTTCTTGTATCTACGAACGCCAGAATGCATAAAATTGACCTAAACGTCTCCTTTTCCTATTCTGAGTCGATTCTGCATGCTTTAAGTGTGTTTGGTGGCTCAGAACCATCAAAAAACGTTGAAATATAGTTCAAATTCAATAAAAATCGACAAAAATACAGTTTCTAGCTAAAATTTGATGGTTTCGTTGCACTTTCCGAGCCCGTAGGGTATCTGATTGGCTTAAAAGTACAAGAAAACACTTCAAAAGTGACGTTTCTGAAGAATTTTAACAGTTTTCTTGTATCTACGAACGCCAGAATGCATAAAATTGACCTAAACGTCTCCTTTTCCTATTCTGAGTCGATTCTGCATGCTTTAAGTGTGTTTGGTGGCTCAGAACCATCAAAAAACGTTGAAATATAGTTCAAATTCAATAAAAATCGACAAAAATACAGTTTCTAGCTACAATTTGATGGTTTCGTTGCACTTTCCGAGCCCGTAGGGTATCTGATTGGCTTAAAAGTACAAGAAAACACTTCAAAAGTGACGTTTCTGAAGAATTTTAACAGTTTTCTTGTATCTACGAACGCCAGAATGCATAAAATTGACCTAAACGTCTCCTTTTCCTATTCTGAGTCGATTCTGCATGCTTTAAGTGTGTTTGGTGGCTCAGAACCATCAAAAAACGTCGAAATATAGTTCAAATTCAATAAAAATCGACAAAAATACAGTTTCTAGCTAAAATTTGATGGTTTCGTTGCACTTTCCGGGCCCGTTGGGTATCTGATTGGCTTAAAAGTACAAGAAAACACTTCAAAAGTGACGTTTCTGAAGAATTTTAACAGTTTTCTTGTATCCACGAACGCCAGAATGCATAAAATTGACCTAAACGTCTCCTTTTCCTATTCTGAGTCGATTCTGCATGCTTTAAGTGTGTTTGGTGGCTCAGAACCATCAAAAAACGTTGAAATATAGTTCAAATTCAATAAAAATCGACAAAAATACAGTTTCTAGCTAAAATTTGATGGTTTCGTTGCACTTTCCGAGCCCGTAGGGTATCTGATTGGCTTAAAAGTACAAGAGAACACTTCAAAAGTGACGTTTCTGAAGAATTTTAACAGTTTTCTTGTATCTACGAACGCCAGAATGCATAAAATTGACCTAAACGTCTCCTTTTCCTATTCTGAGTCGATTCTGCATGCTTTAAGTGTGTTTGGTGGCTCAGAACCATCAAAAAACGTTGAAATATAGTTCAAATTCAATAAAAATCGACAAAAATACAGTTTCTAGCTAAAATTTGATGGTTTCGTTGCACTTTCCGAGCCCGTAGGGTATCTGATTGGCTTAAAAGTACAAGAAAACACTTCAAAAGTGACGTTTCTGAAGAATTTTAACAGTTTTCTTGTATCTACGAACGCCAGAATGCATAAAATTGACCTAAACGTCTCCTTTTCCTATTCTGAGTCGATTCTGCATGCTTTAAGTGTGTTTGGTGGCTCAGAACCATCAAAAAACGTTGAAATATAGTTCAAATTCAATAAAAATCGACAAAAATACAGTTTCTAGCTAAAATTTGATGGTTTCGTTGCACTTTCCGAGCCCGTAGGGTATCTGATTGGCTTAAAAGTACAAGAAAACACTTCAAAAGTGACGTTTCTGAAGAATTTTAACAGTTTTCTTGTATCTACGAACGCCAGAATGCATAAAATTGACCTAAACGTCTCCTTTTCCTATTCTGAGTCGATTCTGCATGCTTTAAGTGTGTTTGGTGGCACAGAACCATCAAAAAACGTTGAAATATAGTTCAAATTCAATAAAAATCGACAAAAATACAGTTTCTAGCTACAATTTGATGGTTTCGTTGCACTTTCCGAGCCCGTAGGGTATCTGATTGGCTTAAAAGTACAAGAAAACACTTCAAAAGTGACGTTTCTGAAGAATTTTAACAGTTTTCTTGTATCTACGAACGCCAGAATGCATAAAATTGACCTAAACGTCTCCTTTTCCTATTCTGAGTCGATTCTGCATGCTTTAAGTGTGTTTGGTGGCTCAGAACCATCAAAAAACGTTGAAATATAGTTCAAATTCAATAAAAATCGACAAAAATACAGTTTCTAGCTAAAATTTGATGGTTTCGTTGCACTTTCCGAGCCCGTAGGGTATCTGATTGGCTTAAAAGTACAAGAAAACACTTCAAAAGTGACGTTTCTGAAGAATTTTAACAGTTTTCTTGTATCTACGAACGCCAGAATGCATAAAATTGACCTAAACGTCTCCTTTTCCTATTCTGAGTCGATTCTGCATGCTTTAAGTGTGTTTGGTGGCTCAGAACCATCAAAAAACGTTGAAATATAGTTCAAATTCAATAAAAATCGACAAAAATACAGTTTCTAGCTACAATTTGATGGTTTCGTTGCACTTTCCGAGCCCGTAGGGTATCTGATTGGCTTAAAAGTACAAGAAAACACTTCAAAAGTGACGTTTCTGAAGAATTTTAACAGTTTTCTTGTATCTACGAACGCCAGAATGCATAAAATTGACCTAAACGTCTCCTTTTCCTATTCTGAGTCGATTCTGCATGCTTTAAGTGTGTTTGGTGGCTCAGAACCATCAAAAAACGTCGAAATATAGTTCAAATTCAATAAAAATCGACAAAAATACAGTTTCTAGCTAAAATTTGATGGTTTCGTTGCACTTTCCGGGCCCGTTGGGTATCTGATTGGCTTAAAAGTACAAGAAAACACTTCAAAAGTGACGTTTCTGAAGAATTTTAACAGTTTTCTTGTATCCACGAACGCCAGAATGCATAAAATTGACCTAAACGTCTCCTTTTCCTATTCTGAGTCGATTCTGCATGCTTTAAGTGTGTTTGGTGGCTCAGAACCATCAAAAAACGTTGAAATATAGTTCAAATTCAATAAAAATCGACAAAAATACAGTTTCTAGCTAAAATTTGATGGTTTCGTTGCACTTTCCGAGCCCGTAGGGTATCTGATTGGCTTAAAAGTACAAGAAAACACTTCAAAAGTGACGTTTCTGAAGAATTTTAACAGTTTTCTTGTATCTACGAACGCCAGAATGCATAAAATTGACCTAAACGTCTCCTTTTCCTATTCTGAGTCGATTCTGCATGCTTTAAGTGTGTTTGGTGGCTCAGAACCATCAAAAAACGTTGAAATATAGTTCAAATTCAATAAAAATCGACAAAAATACAGTTTCTAGCTAAAATTTGATGGTTTCGTTGCACTTTCCGAGCCCGTAGGGTATCTGATTGGCTTAAAAGTACAAGAAAACACTTCAAAAGTGACGTTTCTGAAGAATTTTAACAGTTTTCTTGTATCTACGAACGCCAGAATGCATAAAATTGACCTAAACGTCTCCTTTTCCTATTCTGAGTCGATTCTGCATGCTTTAAGTGTGTTTGGTAGCTCAGAACCATCAAAAAACGTTGAAATATAGTTCAAATTCAATAAAAATCGACAAGAATACAGTTTCTAGCTAAAATTTGATGGTTTCGTTGCACTTTCCGAGCCCGTAGGGTATCTGATTGGCTTAAAAGTACAAGAAAACACTTCAAAAGTGACGTTTCTGAAGAATTTTAACAGTTTTCTTGTATCTACGAACGCCAGAATGCATAAAATTGACCTAAACGTCTCCTTTTCCTATTCTGAGTAGATTCTGCATGCTTTAAGTGTGTTTGGTGGCTCAGAACCATCAAAAAACGTTGAAATATAGTTCAAATTCAATAAAAATCGACAAAAATACAGTTTCTAGCTAAAATTTGATGGTTTCGTTGCACTTTCCGAGCCCGTAGGGTATCTGATTGGCTTAAAAGTACAAGAAAACACTTCAAAAGTGACGTTTCTGAAGAATTTTAACAGTTTTCTTGTATCTACGAAAGCCAGAATGCATAAAATTGACCTAAACGTCTCCTTTTCCTATTCTGAGTCGATTCTGCATGCTTTAAGTGTGTTTGGTGGCTCAGAACCATCAAAAAACGTTGAAATATAGTTCAAATTCAATAAAAATCGACAAAAATACAGTTTCTAGCTAAAATTTGATGGTTTCGTTGCACTTTCCGAGCCCGTAGGGTATCTGATTGGCTTAAAAGTACAAGAAAACACTTCAAAAGTGACGTTTCTGAAGAATTTTAACAGTTTTCTTGTATCTACGAACGCCAGAATGCATAAAATTGACCTAAACGTCTCCTTTTCCTATTCTGAGTCGATTCTGCATGCTTTAAGTGTGTTTGGTGGCTCAGAACCATCAAAAAACGTTGAAATATAGTTCAAATTCAATAAAAATCGACAAAAATACAGTTTCTAGCTAAAATTTGATGGTTTCGTTGCACTTTCCGAGCCCGTTGGGTATCTGATTGGCTTAAAAGTACAAGAAAACACTTCAAAAGTGACGTTTCTGAAGAATTTTAACAGTTTTCTTGTATCTACGAACGCCAGAATGCATAAAATTGACCTAAACGTGTCCTTTTCCTATTCTGAGTCGATTCTGCATGCTTTAAGTGTGTTTGGTGGCTCAGAACCATCAAAAAACGTTGAAATATGGTTCAAATTCAATAAAAATCGACAAAAATACAGTTTCTAGCTAAAATTTGATGGTTTCGTTGCACTTTCCGAGCCCGTAGGGTATCTGATTGGCTTAAAAGTACAAGAAAACACTTCAAAAGTGACGTTTCTGAAGAATTTTAACAGTTTTCTTGTATCTACGAACGCCAGAATGCATAAAATTGACCTAAACGTCTCCTTTTCCTATTCTGAGTCGATTCTGCATGCTTTAAGTGTGTTTGGTGGCTCAGAACCATCAAAAAACGTTGAAATATAGTTCAAATTCAATAAAAATCGACAAAAATACAGTTTCTAGCTAAAATTTGATGGTTTCGTTGCACTTTCCAAGCCCGTAGGGTATCTGATTGGCTTAAAAGTACAAGAAAACACTTCAAAAGTGACGTTTCTGAAGAATTTTAACAGTTTTCTTGTATCTACGAACGCCAGAATGCATAAAATTGACCTAAACGTCTCCTTTTCCTGTTCTGAGTCGATTCTGCATGCTTTAAGTGCGTTTGGTGGCTCAGAACCATCAAAAAACGTTGAAATATAGTTCAAATTCAATAAAAATCGACAAAAATACAGTTTCTAGCTAAAATTTGATGGTTTCGTTGCACTTTCCGAGCCCGTAGGGTATCTGATTGGCTTAAAAGTACAAGAAAACACTTCAAAAGTGACGTTTCTGAAGAATTTTAACAGTTTTCTTGTATCTACGAACGCCAGAATGCATAAAGTTGACCTAAACGTCTCCTTTTCCTATTCTGAGTCGATTCTGCATGCTTTAAGTGTGTTTGGTGGCTCAGAACCATCAAAAAACGTTGAAATATAGTTCAAATTCAATAAAAATCGACAAAAATACAGTTTCTAGCTAAAATTTGATGGTTTCGTTGCACTTTCCGAGCCCGTAGGGTATCTGATTGGCTTAAAAGTACAAGAAAACACTTCAAAAGTGACGTTTCTGAAGAATTTTAACAGTTTTCTTGTATCTACGAACGCCAGAATGCATAAAATTGACCTAAACGTCTCCTTTTCCTATTCTGAGTCGATTCTGCATGCTTTAAGTGTGTTTGGTGGCTCAGAACCATCAAAAAACGTTGAAATATAGTTCAAATTCAATAAAAATCGACAAAAATACAGTTTCTAGCTAAAATTTGATGGTTTCGTTGCACTTTCCAAGCCCGTAGGGTATCTGATTGGCTTAAAAGTACAAGAAAACACTTCAAAAGTGACGTTTCTGAAGAATTTTAACAGTTTTCTTGTATCTACGAACGCCAGAATGCATAAAATTGACCTAAACGTCTCCTTTTCCTGTTCTGAGTCGATTCTGCATGCTTTAAGTGCGTTTGGTGGCTCAGAACCATCAAAAAACGTTGAAATATAGTTCAAATTCAATAAAAATCGACAAAAATACAGTTTCTAGCTAAAATTTGATGGTTTCGTTGCACTTTCCGAGCCCGTAGGGTATCTGATTGGCTTAAAAGTACAAGAAAACACTTCAAAAGTGACGTTTCTGAAGAATTTTAACAGTTTTCTTGTATCTACGAACGCCAGAATGCATAAAGTTGACCTAAACGTCTCCTTTTCCTATTCTGAGTCGATTCTGCATGCTTTAAGTGTGTTTGGTGGCTCAGAACCATCAAAAAACGTTGAAATATAGTTCAAATTCAATAAAAATCGACAAAAATACAGTTTCTAGCTAAAATTTGATGGTTTCGTTGCACTTTCCGAGCCCGTAGGGTATCTGATTGGCTTAAAAGTACAAGAAAACACTTCAAAAGTGACGTTTCTGAAGAATTTTAACAGTTTTCTTGTATCTACGAACGCCAGAATGCATAAAATTGACCTAAACGTCTCCTTTTCCTATTCTGAGTCGATTCTGCATGCTTTAAGTGTGTTTGGTGGCTCAGAACCATCAAAAAACGTTGAAATATAGTTCAAATTCAATAAAAATCGACAAGAATACAGTTTCTAGCTAAAATTTGATGGTTTCGTTGCACTTTCCGAGCCCGTAGGGTATCTGATTGGCTTAAAAGTACAAGAAAACACTTCAAAAGTGACGTTTCTGAAGAATTTTAACAGTTTTCTTGTATCTACGAACGCCAGAATGCATAAAATTGACCTAAACGTCTCCTTTTCCTATTCTGAGTCGATTCTGCATGCTTTAAGTGTGTTTGGTGGCTCAGAACCATCAAAAAACGTTGAAATATAGTTCAAATTCAATAAAAATCGACAAAAATACAGTTTCTAGCTAAAATTTGATGGTTTCGTTGCACTTTCCGAGACCGTAGGGTAACTGATTGGCTTAAAAGTACAAGAAAACACTTCAAAAGTGACGTTTCTGAAGAATTTTAACAGTTTTCTTGTATCTACGAACGCCAGAATGCATAAAATTGACCTAAACGTCTCCTTTTCCTATTCTGAGTCGATTCTGCATGCTTTAAGTGTGTTTGGTGGCTCAGAACCATCAAAAAACGTTGAAATATAGTTCAAATTCAATAAAAATCGACAAAAATACAGTTTCTAGCTAAAATTTGATGGTTTCGTTGCACTTTCCGAGCCCGTAGGGTATCTGATTGGCTTAAAAGTACAAGAAAACACTTCAAAAGTGACGTTTCTGAAGAATTTTAACAGTTTTCTTGTATCTACGAACGCCAGAATGCATAAAATTGACCTAAACGTCTCCTTTTCCTATTCTGAGTCGATTCTGCATGCTTTAAGTGTGTTTGGTGGCTCAGAACCATCAAAAAACGTTGAAATTTAGTTCAAATTCAATAAAAATCGACAAAAATACAGTTTCTAGCTAAAATTTGATGGTTTCGTTGCACTTTCCGAGCCCGTAGGGTATCTGATTGGCTTAAAAGTACAAGAAAACACTTCAAAAGTGACGTTTCTGAAGAATTTTAACAGTTTTCTTGTATCTACGAACGCCAGAATGCATAAAATTGACCTAAACGTCTCCTTTTCCTATTCTGAGTCGATTCTGCATGCTTTAAGTGTGTTTGGTGGCTCAGAACCATCAAAAAACGTTGAAATATAGTTCAAATTCAATAAAAATCGACAAAAATACAGTTTCTAGCTAAAATTTGATGGTTTCGTTGCACTTTCCGAGCCCGTAGGGTATCTGATTGGCTTGAAAGTACAAGAAAACACTTCAAAAGTGACGTTTCTGAAGAATTTTAACAGTTTTCTTGTATCTACGAACGCCAGAATGCATAAAATTGACCTAAACGTCTCCTTTTCCTATTCTGAGTCGATTCTGCATGCTTTAAGTGTGTTTGGTGGCTCAGAACCATCAAAAAACGTTGAAATATAGTTCAAATTCAATAAAAATCGACAAAAATACAGTTTCTAGCTAAAATTTGATGGTTTCGTTGCACTTTCCGAGCCCGTAGGGTATCTGATTGGCTTAAAAGTACAAGAAAACACTTCAAAAGTGACGTTTCTGAAGAATTTTAACAGTTTTCTTGTATCTACGAACGCCAGAATGCATAAAATTGACCTAAACGTCTCCTTTTCCTATTCTGAGTCGATTCTGCATGCTTTAAGTGTGTTTGGTGGCTCAGAACCATCAAAAAACGTTGAAATATAGTTCAAATTCAATAAAAATCGACAAAAATACAGTTTCTAGCTAAAATTTGATGGTTTCGTTGCACTTTCCGAGCCCGTAGGGTATCTGATTGGCTTAAAAGTACAAGAAAACACTTCAAAAGTGACGTTTCTGAAGAATTTTAACAGTTTTCTTGTATCTACGAACGCCAGAATGCATAAAATTGACCTAAACGTCTCCTTTTCCTATTCTGAGTCGATTCTGCATGCTTTAAGTGTGTTTGGTGGCTCAGAACCATCAAAAAACGTTGAAATATAGTTCAAATTCAATAAAAATCGACAAAAATACAGTTTCTAGCTAAAATTTGATGGTTTCGTTGCACTTTCCGAGCCCGTAGGGTATCTGATTGGCTTAAAAGTACAAGAAAACACTTCAAAAGTGACGTTTCTGAAGAATTTTAAGTTTTCTTGTATCTACGAACGCCAGAATGCATAAAATTGACCTAAACGTCTCCTTTTCCTATTCTGAGTCGATTCTGCATGCTTTAAGTGTGTTTGGTGGCTCAGAACCATCAAAAAACGTTGAAATATAGTTCAAATTCAATAAAAATCGACAAAAATACAGTTTCTAGCTAAAATTTGATGGTTTCGTTGCACTTTCCGAGCCCGTAGGGTATCTGATTGGCTTTAAAGTACAAGAAAACTCTTCAAAAGTGACGTTTCTGAAGAATTTTAACAGTTTTCTTGTATCTACGAACGCCAGGATGCATAAAATTGACCTAAACGTCTCCTTTTCCTATTCTGAGTCGATTCTGCATGCTTTAAGTGTGTTTGGTGGCTCAGAACCATCAAAAAACGTTGAAATATAGTTCAAATTCAATAAAAATCGACAAAAATACAGTTTCTAGCTAAAATTTGATGGTTTCGTTGCACTTTCCGAGCCCGTAGGGTATCTGATTGGCTTAAAAGTACAAGAAAACACTTCAAAAGTGACGTTTCTGAAGAATTTTAACAGTTTTCTTGTATCTACGAACGCCAGAATGCATAAAATTGACCTAAACGTCTCCTTTTCCTATTCTGAGTCGATTCTGCATGCTTTAAGTGTGTTTGGTGGCTCAGAACCATCAAAAAACGTTGAAATATAGTTCAAATTCAATAAAAATCGACAAAAATACAGTTTCTAGCTAAAATTTGATGGTTTCGTTGCACTTTCCGAGCCCGTAGGGTATCTGATTGGCTTAAAAGTACAAGAAAACACTTCAAAAGTGACGTTTCTGAAGAATTTTAACAGTTTTCTTGTATCTACGAACGCCAGAATGCATAAAATTGACCTAAACGTCTCCTTTTCCTATTCTGAGTCGATTCTGCATGCTTTAAGTGTGTTTGGTGGCTCAGAACCATCAAAAAACGTTGAAATATAGTTCAAATTCAATAAAAATCGACAAAAATACAGTTTCTAGCTAAAATTTGATGGTTTCGTTGCACTTTCCGAGCCCGTAGGGTATCTGATTGGCTTAAAAGTACAAGAAAACACTTCAAAAGTGACGTTTCTGAAGAATTTTAACAGTTTTCTTGTATCTACGAACGCCAGAATGCATAAAATTGACCTAAACGTCTCCTTTTCCTATTCTGAGTCGATTCTGCATGCTTTAAGTGTGTTTGGTGGCTCAGAACCATCAAAAAACGTTGAAATATACTTCAAATTCAATAAAAATCGACAAAAATACAGTTTCTAGCTAAAATTTGATGGTTTCGTTGCACTTTCCGAGGCCGTAGGGTATCTGATTGGCTTAAAATTACAAGAAAACACTTCAAAAGTGACGTTTCTGAAGAATTTTGACAGTTTTCTTGTATCTACGAACGCCAGAATGCATAAAATTGACCTAAACGTCTCCTTTTCCTATTCTGAGTCGATTCTGCATGCTTTAAGTGTGTTTGGTGGCTCAGAACCATCAAAAAACGTTGAAATATAGTTCAAATTCAATAAAAATCGACAAAAATACAGTTTCTAGCTAAAATTTGATGGTTTCGTTGCACTTTCCGAGCCCGTAGGGTATCTGATTGGCTTAAAAGTACAAGAAAACACTTCAAAAGTGACGTTTCTGAAGAATTTTAACAGTTTTCTTGTATCTACGAACGCCAGAATGCATAAAATTGACCTAAACGTCTCCTTTTCCTATTCTGAGTCGATTCTGCATGCTTTAAGTGTGTTGGTGGCTCAGAACCATCAAAAAACGTTGAAATATAGTTCAAATTCAATAAAAATCGACAAAAATACAGTTTCTAGCTAAAATTTGATGGTTTCGTTGCACTTTCCGAGACCGTAGGGTATCTGATTGGCTTAAAAGTACAAGAAAACACTTCAAAAGTGACGTTTCTGAAGAATTTTAACAGTTTTCTTGTATCTACGAACGCCAGAATGCATAAAATTGACCTAAACGTCTCCTTTTCCTATTCTGAGTCGATTCTGCATGCTTTAAGTGTGTTTGGTGGCTCAGAACCATCAAAAAACGTTGAAATATAGTTCAAATTCAATAAAAATCGACAAAAATACAGTTTCTAGCTAAAATTTGATGGTTTCGTTGCATTTTCCGGGCCCGTAGGGTATCTGATTGGCTTAGAAGTACAAGAAAACACTTCAAAAGTGACGTTTCTGAAGAATTTTAACAGTTTTCTTGTATCTACGAACGTCAGAATGCATAAAATTGACCTAAACGTCTCCTTTTCCTATTCTGAGTCGATTCTGCATGCTTTAAGTGTGTTTGGTGGCTCAGAACCTTCAAAAAACGTTGAAATATAGTTCAAATTCAATAAAAATCGACAAAAATACAGTTTCTAGCTAAAATTTGATGGTTTCGTTGCACTTTCCGAGCCCGTAGGGTATCTGATTGGCTTAAAAGTACAAGAAAACACTTCAAAAGTGACGTTTCTGAAGAATTTTAACAGTTTTCTTGTATCTACGAACGCCAGAATGCATAAAATTGACCTAAACGTCTCCTTTTCCTATTCTGAGTCGATTCTGCATGCTTTAAGTGTGTTTGGTGGCTCAGAACCATCAAAAAACGTTGAAATATAGTTCAAATTCAATAAAAATCGACAAAAATACAGTTTCTAGCTAAAATTTGATGGTTTCGTTGCACTTTCCGAACCCGTAGGGTATCTGATTGGCTTAAAAGTACAAGAAAACACTTCAAAAGTGACGTTTCTGAAGAATTTTAACAGTTTTCTTGTATCTACGAACGCCAGAATGCATAAAATTGACCTAGACGTCTCCTTTTCCTATTCTGAGTCGATTCTGCATGCTTTAAGTGTGTTTGGTGGCTCAGAACCATCAAAAAACGTTGAAATATAGTTCAAATTCAATAAAAATCGACAAAAATACAGTTTCTAGCTAAAATTTGATGGTTTCGTTGCACTTTCCGAGCCCGTAGGGTATCTGATTGGCTTAAAAGTACAAGAAAACACTTCAAAAGTGACGTTTCTGAAGAATTTTAACAGTTTTCTTGTATCTACGAACGCCAGAATGCATAAAATTGACCTAAACGTCTCCTTTTCCTATTCTGAGTCGATTCTGCATGCTTTAAGTGTGTTTGGTGGCTCAGAACCATCAAAAAACGTTGAAATATAGTTCAAATTCAATAAAAATCGACAAAAATACAGTTTCTAGCTAAAATTTGATGGTTTCGTTGCACTTTCCGAGCCCGTAGGGTATCTGATTGGCTTAAAAGTACAAGAAAACACTTCAAAAGTGACGTTTCTGAAGAATTTTAACAGTTTTCTTGTATCTACGAACGCCAGAATGCATAAAATTGACCTAAACGTCTCCTTTTCCTATTCTGAGTCGATTCTGCATGCTTTAAGTGTGTTTGGTGGCTCAGAACCATCAAAAAACTTTGAAATATAGTTCAAATTCAATAAAAATCGACAAAAATACAGTTTCTAGCTAAAATTTGATGGTTTCGTTGCACTTTCCGAGCCCGTAGGGTATCTGATTGGCTTAAAAGTACAAGAAAACACTTCAAAAGTGACGTTTCTGAAGAATTTTAACAGTTTTCTTGTATCTACGAACGCCAGAATGCATAAAATTGACCTAAACGTCTCCTTTTCCTATTCTGAGTCGATTCTGCATGCTTTAAGTGTGTTTGGTGGCTCAGAACCATCAAAAAACGTTGAAATATAGTTCAAATTCAATAAAAATCGACAAAAATACAGTTTCTAGCTAAAATTTGATGGTTTCGTTGCACTTTCCGAGCCCGTAGGGTATCTGATTGGCTTAAAAGTACAAGAAAACACTTCAAAAGTGACGTTTCTGAAGAATTTTAACAGTTTTCTTGTATCTACGAACGCCAGAATGCATAAAATTGACCTAAACGTCTCCTTTTCCTATTCTGAGTCGATTCTGCATGCTTTAGGTGTGTTTGGTGGCTCAGAACCATCAAAAAACGTTGAAATATGGTTCAAATTCAATAAAAATCGACAAAAATACAGTTTCTAGCTAAAATTTGATGGTTTCGTTGCACTTTCCGAGCCCGTAGGGTATCTGATTGGCTTAAAAGTACAAGAAAACACTTCAAAAGTGACGTTTCTGAAGAATTTTAACAGTTTTCTTGTATCTTCGAACGCCAGAATGCATAAAATTGACCTTAACGTCTCCTTTTCCTATTCTGAGTCGATTCTGCATGCTTTAAGTGTGTTTGGTGGCTCAGAACCATCAAAAAACGTTGAAATATAGTTCAAATTCAATAAAAATCGACAAAAATACAGTTTCTAGCTAAAATTTGATGGTTTCGTTGCACTTTCCGAGCCCGTAGGGTATCTGATTGGCTTAAAAGTACAAGAAAACACTTCAAAAGTGACGTTTCTGAAGAATTTTAACAGTTTTCTTGTATCTACGAACGCCAGAATGCATAAAATTGACCTAAACGTCTCCTTTTCCTATTCTGAGTCGATTCTGCATGCTTTCAGTGTGTTTGGTGGCTCAGAACCATCAAAAAACGTTGAAATATAGTTCAAATTCAATAAAAATCGACAAAAATACAGTTTCTAGCTAAAATTTGATGGTTTCGTTGCACTTTCCGAGCCCGTAGGGTATCTGATTGGCTTAAAAGTACAAGAAAACACTTCAAAAGTGACGTTTCTGAAGAATTTTAACAGTTTTCTTGTATCTACGAACGCCAGAATGCATAAAATTGACCTAAACGTCTCCTTTTCCTATTCTGAGTCGATTCTGCATGTTTTAAGTGTGTTTGGTGGCTCAGAACCATCAAAAAACGTTGAAATATAGTTCAAATCCAATAAAAATCGACAAAAATACAGTTTCTAGCTAAAATTTGATGGTTTCGTTGCACTTTCCGAGCCCGTAGGGTATCTGATTGGCTTAAAAGTACAAGAAAACACTTCAAAAGTGACGTTTCTGAAGAATTTTAACAGTTTTCTTGTATCTACGAACGCCAGAATGCATAAAATTGACCTTACCGTCTCCTTTTCCTATTCTGAGTCGATTCTGCATGCTTTAAGTGTGTTTGGTGGCTCAGAACCATCAAAAAACGTTGAAATATAGTTGAAATTCAATAAAAATCGACAAAAATACAGTTTCTAGCTAAAATTTGATGGTTTCGTTGCACTTTCCGAGCCCGTTGGGTATCTGATTGGCTTAAAAGTACAAGAAAACACTTCAAAAGTGACGTTTCTGAAGAATTTTAACAGTTTTCTTGTATCTACGAACGCCAGAATGCATAAAATTGACCTAAACGTCTCCTTTTCCTATTCTGAGTCGATTCTGCATGCTTTAAGTGTGTTTGGTGGCTCAGAACCATCAAAAAACGTTGAAATATAGTTCAAATTCAATAAAAATCGACAAAAATACAGTTTCTAGCTAAAATTTGATGGTTTCGTTGCACTTTCCGAGCCCGTAGGGTATCTGATTGGCTTAAAAGTACAAGAAAACACTTCAAAAGTGACGTTTCTGAAGAATTTTAACAGTTTTCTTGTATCTACGAACGCCAGAATGCATAAAATTGACCTAAACGTCTCCTTTTCCTATTCTGAGTCGATTCTGCATGCTTTAAGTGTGTTTGGTGGCTCAGAACCATCAAAAAACGTTGAAATATAGTTCAAATTCAATAAAAATCGACAAAAATACAGTTTCTAGCTAAAATTTGATGGTTTCGTTGCACTTTCCGAGCCCGTAGGGTATCTGATTGGCTTAAAAGTACAAGAAAACACTTCAAAAGTGACGTTTCTGAAGAATTTTAACAGTTTTCTTGTATCTACGAACGCCAGAATGCATAAAATTGACCTAAACGTCTCCTTTTCCTATTCTGAGTCGATTCTGCATGCTTTAAGTGTGTTTGGTGGCTCAGAACCATCAAAAAACGTTGAAATATAGTTCAAATTCAATAAAAATCGACAAAAATACAGTTTCTAGCTAAAATTTGATGGTTTCGTTGCACTTTCCGAGCCCGTAGGGTATCTGATTGGCTTAAAAGTACAAGAAAACACTTCAAAAGTGACGTTTCTGAAGAATTTTAACAGTTTTCTTGTATCTACGAACGCCAGAATGCATAAAATTGACCTAAACGTCTCCTTTTCCTATTCTGAGTCGATTCTGCATGCTTTAAGTGTGTTTGGTGGCTCAGAACCATCAAAAAACGTTGAAATATAGTTCAAATTCAATAAAAATCGACAAAAATACAGTTTCTAGCTAAAATTTGATGGTTTCGTTGCACTTTCCGAGCCCGTAGGGTATCTGATTGGCTTAAAAGTACAAGAAAACACTTCAAAAGTGACGTTTCTGAAGAATTTTAACAGTTTTCTTGTATCTACGAACGCCAGAATGCATAAAATTGACCTAAACGTCTCCTTTTCCTATTCTGAGTCGATTCTGCATGCTTTAAGTGTGTTTGGTGGCTCAGAACCATCAAAAAACGTTGAAATATAGTTCAAATTCAATAAAAATCGACAAAAATACAGTTTCTAGCTAAAATTTGATGGTTTCGTTGCACTTTCCGAGCCCGTAGGGTATCTGATTGGCTTAAAAGTACAAGAAAACACTTCAAAAGTGACGTTTCTGAAGAATTTTAACAGTTTTCTTGTATCTACGAACGCCAGAATGCATAAAATTGACCTAAACGTCTCCTTTTCCTATTCTGAGTCGATTCTGCATGCTTTAAGTGTGTTTGGTGGCTCAGAACCATCAAAAAACGTTGAAATATAGTTCAAATTCAATAAAAATCGACAAAAATACAGTTTCTAGCTAAAATTTGATGGTTTCGTTGCACTTTCCGAGCCCGTAGGGTATCTGATTGGCTTAAAAGTACAAGAAAACACTTCAAAAGTGACGTTTCTGAAGAATTTTAACAGTTTTCTTGTATCTACGGACGCCAGAATGCATAAAATTGACCTAAACGTCTCCTTTTCCTATTCTGAGTCGATTCTGCATGCTTTAAGTGTGTTTGGTGGCTCAGAACCATCAAAAAACGTTGAAATATAGTTCAAATTCAATAAAAATCGACAAAAATACAGTTTCTAGCTAAAATTTGATGGTTTCGTTGCACTTTCCGAGCCCGTAGGGTATCTGATTGGCTTAAAAGTACAAGAAAACAATTCAAAAGTGACGTTTCTGAAGAATTTTAACAGTTTTCTTGTATCTACGAACGCCAGAATGCATAAAATTGACCTAAACGTCTCCTTTTCCTATTCTGAGTCGATTCTGCATGCTTTAAGTGTGTTTGGTGGCTCAGAACCATCAAAAAACGTTGAAATATAGTTCAAATTCAATAAAAATCGACAAAAATACAGTTTCTAGCTAAAATTTGATGGTTTCGTTGCACTTTCCGAGCCCGTAGGGTATCTGATTGGCTTAAAAGTACAAGAAAACACTTCAAAAGTGACGTTTCTGAAGAATTTTAACAGTTTTCTTGTATCTACGAACGCCAGAATGCATAAAATTGACCTAAACGTCTCCTTTTCCTATTCTGAGTCGATTCTGCATGCTTTAACACATTCGCTGCCGTTCCCGCGCTAGCGCGTGATGGCGCTCGTTTTGGCAATGCCTCTCACGCTCTAGAGCGTTTCGATGCGTTTTAAATTCAACATGCTGCCATTTACACTGGCACTGGCATAGGAACATGAAATTTAGCCAGGCACTAGCTTAAATATTCTTTTTAAATTTCCCGCTTGCGGTTTTCGATTTTGGACTTAATTGTCAGTCTGACAAAATGAACGACACGGACGAAGTCGAGGCTGGGCCTTCGGCTCCAAAACGTATGAAAATCTCACAAAATAATAAAAGAGCTAGCACAAAGAAGTTTCTTACTGATGACGAACTTCAGGCCATCTTAGAAGCGAGTAGTGATAGTGACGTTGACATCTACTTGAACGACGGAAGTGAAGTTTCCTCGTCGGAATCTGGTGACGAAGATGAGAGTATTTTTGATTTTCAACAAACTCAGACTGTTAGTACCAACAAGGACGAATTTCAATGGACAGAGGATTCAGGCTCTATGAAATCAGTACAATTTACCAAAGAAGAGAAAATGCTTATTCCAATTCCTGGTAAGGAGCCGATAGATTTTTTCATGATGTTTTTGACTCATGAGTTTCTGGAAAGCATAGTAGAGCAGACCAACATATATGCAACGGAAGTTTTTTTATCCAAAGGAACTAAAGAAAAATCCAGAATAACTAACTGGAAAGAAACGACAAATGAAGAAATGATCGTCTTCTTGGGATTACTCTTGCACATGGGTAACATTAGAATGAGTAGATTGCAGGATTATTGGAAGACAGACCCACTGTTCAATATAAATATTTTTCATTCTAGTATGAGTAGAAATAGATTTTTACTAATAATGAGAACGCTCCATTTTGCAAAAAATCCAGAACCCGGTGAGGCAGTTCCCCAAGACAGATTGCATAAAATTAGACCACCCGTACGTTTTTTCAATGAAAGAATGAGCAAAATATTTTATCCTGGCAGAGAGTTGAGCTTAGATGAGTCCATGATGTTGTGGCGCGGTAGACTGGTATTTCGTCAATATATAAAAAACAAACGACATAAATACGGAATAAAATTGTACATGCTAACCGACCCTAATGGAATTATTTTAAAATTCATGGTGTACACAGGTTCACTGGATGATTGCGGCGGAAAAGGTCACACTGAAAAAGTTGTTCTGCATCTTTTAGATGGCAAGTTAAATGTTGGACACTCTTTATACATGGACAACTTTTATAATAGTCCCGCTCTTGCCAAAACGTTGCTGAAGCAAAACACACATTGCACAGGCACACTCCGTATTGACCGAAAAGACTGTCCAACTGAAGTCAAACAAAAAAAATTAAAGCGAGGTGAAACTATTGCAAGATATTCAGGGGGTATATTAGTTGGCAAATGGAAAGACAAGAGAGATGTGTGCTACATATCTAATGAATATGAGAATACTATGCTAAATGTCACAAACAGAAGAGGAGATACTAGAGAAAAGCCTCTGCCAATAATCCAATACAATACATATATGGCAGGAGTAGATAGGCAAGATCAATTATTATCGTATTATCCATGCGAAAGGAAGACTATAAGGTGGCCAACTAAAATTTTCGTTCATATTCTTCAAATGATGCTAATAAATGCTCACGGACTTTACAATAAATACTCGGGTAAAAAAATGAATTTATACGATTTTAGAGTTGCGGTAATACGCAAATTGCTACCAACACAAACTGTTGTGCAAGAAAATCAGCCAAAACTTGACGCACATTATTTGGTCAAGCGTGAGGAGAAAACATCGTCTGGGAAAATAAAGAGAAAGGCGTGTAAGACGTGCTACAAAAAGAATAAGCGCACGGATACAACATACGTCTGCCAGAAATGTCCAGGTCTTCCAGGCTACTGCCTCGATTGTGCAACGCTTACACACGTATAATCAATTTTTTATATGAATATTTCGAATTTTTGTTTATTTGAAGTTGTTTTTAGTTTTCGTTTTGCAATATAACAAATGTTTTTGTTAAGTTTTGTTTGTTTTACTAATTTTTGTAATAAAATGGAGAGATTTTATTTATTTATTTTTTGTTTCTTTCGTTATTCATATCATGTGTTGAAGCAAACTAATTTCTAAAATTTAACGCTCTTGCGCGTTGGGCGGCATTGGGTATGCAGTTTTCATTACCAGTGCCAGTCACGCTCAGGCGCGTTAATTTTCCAAAATTTCTAAAACTTGTTTTTTTTGTGTCCAGTACACTTACTACTTCCTTCAAGTGTTTATTTCTGCAAAATTTTGAAAATTCGTTCAAAAACTGAATTCGGCCCCTTGGGACTGATTGTTCCTAAAAGGTGGCAGCGAATGTGTTAAGTGTGTTTGGTGGCTCAGAACCATCAAAAAACGTTGAAATATAGTTCAAATTCAATAAAAATCGACAAAAATACAGTTTCTAGCTAAAATTTGATGGTTTCGTTGCACTTTCCGAGCCCGTAGGGTATCTGATTGGCTTAAAAGTACAAGAAAACACTTCAAAAGTGACGTTTCTGAAGAATTTTAACAGTTTTCTTGTATCTACGAACGCCAGAATGCATAAAATTGACCTAAACGTCTCCTTTTCCTATTCTGAGTCGATTCTGCATGCTTTAAGTGTGTTTGGTGGCTCAGAACCATCAAAAAACGTTGAAATATAGTTCAAATTCAATAAAAATCGACAAAAATACAGTTTCTAGCTAAAATTTGATGGTTTCGTTGCACTTTCCGAGCCCGTAGGGTATCTGATTGGCTTAAAAGTACAAGAAAACACTTCAAAAGTGACGTTTCTGAAGAATTTTAACAGTTTTCTTGTATCTACGAACGCCAGAATGCATAAAATTGACCTAAACATCTCCTTTTCCTATTCTGAGTCGATTCTGCATGCTTTAAGTGTGTTTGGTGGCTCAGAACCATCAAAAAACGTTGAAATATAGTTCAAATTCAATAAAAATCGACAAAAATACAGTTTCTAGCTAAAATTTGATGGTTTCGTTGCACTTTCCGAGCCCGTAGGGTATCTGATTGGCTTAAAAGTACAAGAAAACACTTCAAAAGTGACGTTTCTGAAGAATTTTAACAGTTTTCTTGTATCTACGAACGCCAGAATGCATAAAATTGACCTAAACGTCTCCTTTTCCTATTCTGAGTCGATTCTGCATGCTTTAAGTGTGTTTGGTGGCTCAGAACCATCAAAAAACGTTGAAATATAGTTCAAATTCAATAAAAATCGACAAAAATACAGTTTCTAGCTAAAATTTGATGGTTTCGTTGCACTTTCCGAGCCCGTAGGGTATCTGATTGGCTTAAAAGTACAAGAAAACACTTCAAAAGTGACGTTTCTGAAGAATTTTAACAGTTTTCTTGTATCTACGAACGCCAGAATGCATAAAATTGACCTAAACGTCTCCTTTTCCTATTCTGAGTCGATTCTGCATGCTTTAAGTGTGTTTGGTGGCTCAGAACCATCAAAAAACGTTGAAATATAGTTCAAATTCAATAAAAATCGACAAAAATACAGTTTCTAGCTAAAATTTGATGGTTTCGTTGCACTTTCCGAGCCCGTAGGGTATCTGATTGGCTTAAAAGTACAAGAAAACACTTCAAAAGTGACGTTTCTGAAGAATTTTAACAGTTTGCTTGTATCTACGAACGCCAGAATGCATAAAATTGACCTAAACGTCTCCTTTTCCTATTCTGAGTCGATTCTGCATGCTTTAAGTGTGTTTGGTGGCTCAGAACCATCAAAAAACGTTGAAATATAGTTCAAATTCAATAAAAATCGACAAAAATACAGTTTCTAGCTAAAATTTGATGGTTTCGTTGCACTTTCCGAGCCCGTAGGGTATCTGATTGGCTTAAAAGTACAAGAAAACACTTCAAAAGTGACGTTTCTGGAGAATTTTAACAGTTTTCTTGTATCTACGAACGCCAGAATGCATAAAATTGACCTAAACGTCTCCTTTTCCTATTCTGAGTCGATTCTGCATGCTTTAAGTGTGTTTGGTGGCTCAGAACCATCAAAAAACGTTGAAATATAGTTCAAATTCAATAAAAATCGACAAAAATACAGTTTCTAGCTAAAATTTGATGGTTTCGTTGCACTTTCCGAGCCCGTAGGGTATCTGATTGGCTTAAAAGTACAAGAAAACACTTCAAAAGTGACGTTTCTGAAGAATTTTAACAGTTTTCTTGTATCTACGAACGCCAGAATGCATAAAATTGACCTAAACGTCTCCTTTTCCTATTCTGAGTCGATTCTGCATGCTTTAAGTGTGTTTGGTGGCTCAGAACCATCAAAAAACGTTGAAATATAGTTCAAATTCAATAAAAATCGACAAAAATACAGTTTCTAGCTAAAATTTGATGGTTTCGTTGCACTTTCCGAGCCCGTAGGGTATCTGATTGGCTTAAAAGTACAAGAAAACACTTCAAAAGTGACGTTTCTGAAGAATTTTAACAGTTTTCTTGTATCTACGAACGCCAGAATGCATAAAATTGACCTAAACGTCTCCTTTTCCTATTCTGAGTCGATTCTGCATGCTTTAAGTGTGTTTGGTGGCTCAGAACCATCAAAAAACTTTGAAATATAGTTCAAATTCAATAAAAATCGACAAAAATACAGTTTCTAGCTAAAATTTGATGGTTTCGTTGCACTTTCCGAGCCCGTAGGGTATCTGATTGGCTTAAAAGTACAAGAAAACACTTCAAAAGTGACGTTTCTGAAGAATTTTAACAGTTTTCTTGTATCTACGAACGCCAGAATGCATAAAATTGACCTAAACGTCTCCTTTTCCTATTCTGAGTCGATTCTGCATGCTTTAAGTGTGTTTGGTGGCTCGGAACCATCAAAAAACGTTGAAATATAGTTCAAATTCAATAAAAATCGACAAAAATACAGTTTCTAGCTAAAATTTGATGGTTTCGTTGCACTTTCCGAGCCCGTAGGGTATCTGATTGGCTTAAAAGTACAAGAAAACACTTCAAAAGTGACGTTTCTGAAGAATTTTAACAGTTTTCTTGTATCTACGAACGCCAGAATGCATAAAATTGACCTAAACATCTCCTTTTCCTATTCTGAGTCGATTCTGCATGCTTTAAGTGTGTTTGGTGGCTCAGAACCATCAAAAAACGTTGAAATATAGTTCAAATTCAATAAAAATCGACAAAAATACAGTTTCTAGCTAAAATTTGATGGTTTCGTTGCACTTTCCGAGCCCGTAGGGTATCTGATTGGCTTAAAAGTACAAGAAAACACTTCAAAAGTGACGTTTCTGAAGAATTTTAACAGTTTTCTTGTATCTACGAACGCCAGAATGCATAAAATTGACCTGAACGTCTCCTTTTCCTATTCTGAGTCGATTCTGCATGTTTAAGTGTGTTTGGTGGCTCAGAACCATCAAAAAACGTTGAAATATAGTTCAAATTCAATAAAAATCGACAAAAATACAGTTTCTAGCTAAAATTTGATGGTTTCGTTGCACTTTCCGAGCCCGTAGGGTATCTGATTGGCTTAAAAGTACAAGAAAACACTTCAAAAGTGACGTTTCTGAAGAATTTTAACAGTTTTCTTGTATCTACGAACGCCAGAATGCATAAAATTGACCTAAACGTCTCCTTTTCCTATTCTGAGTCGATTCTGCATGCTTTAAGTGTGTTTGGTGGCTCAGAACCATCAAAAAACGTTGAAATATAGTTCAAATTCAATAAAAATCGACAAAAATACAGTTTCTAGCTAAAATTTGATGGTTTCGTTGCACTTTCCGAGCCCGTAGGGTATCTGATTGGCTTAAAAGTACAAGAAAACACTTCAAAAGTGACGTTTCTGAAGAATTTTAACAGTTTTCTTGTATCTACGAACGCCAGAATGCATAAAATTGACCTAAACGTCTCCTTTTCCTATTCTGAGTCGATTCTGCATGCTTTAAGTGTGTTTGGTGGCTCAGAACCATCAAAAAACGTTGAAATATAGTTCAAATTCAATAAAAATCGACAAAAATACAGTTTCTAGCTAAAATTTGATGGTTTCGTTGCACTTTCCGAGCCCGTTGGGTATCTGATTGGCTTAAAAGTACAAGAAAGCATTTCAAAAGTGACGTTTCTGAAGAATTTTAACAGTTTTCTTGTATCTACGAACGCCAGAATGCATAAAATTGACCTAAACGTCTCCTTTTCCTATTCTGAGTCGATTCTGCATGCTTTAAGTGTGTTTGGTGGCTCAGAACCATCAAAAAACATTGAAATATAGTTCAAATTCAATAAAAATCGACAAAAATACAGTTTCTAGCTAAAATTTGATGGTTTCGTTGCACTTTCCGAGCCCGTAGGGTATCTGATTGGCTTAAAAGTACCAGAAAACACTTCAAAAGTGACGTTTCTGAAGAATTTTAACAGTTTTCTTGTGTCTACGAACGCCAGAATGCATAAAATTGACCTAAACGTCTCCTTTTCCTATTCTGAGTCGATTCTGCATGCTTTAAGTGTGTTTGGTGGCTCAGAACCATCAAAAAACGTTGAAATATAGTTCAAATTCAATAAAAATCGACAAAAATACAGTTTCTAGCTAAAATTTGATGGTTTCGTTGCACTTTCCGAGCCCGTAGGGTATCTGATTGGCTTAAAAGTACAAGAAAACACTTCAAAAGTGACGTTTCTGAAGAATTTTAACAGTTTTCTTGTATCTACGAACGCCAGAATGCATAAAATTGACCTAAACGTCTCCTTTTCCTATTCTGAGTCGATTCTGCATGCTTTAAGTGTGTTTGGTGGCTCAGAACCATCAAAAAACGTTGAAATATAGTTCAAATTCAATAAAAATCGACAAAAATACAGTTTCTAGCTAAAATTTGATGGTTTCGTTGCACTTTCCGAGCCCGTAGGGTATCGGATTGGCTTAAAAGTACAAGAAAACACTTCAAAAGTGACGTTTCTGAAGAATTTTAACAGTTTTCTTGTATCTACGAACGCCAGAATGCATAAAATTGACCTAAACGTCTCCTTTTCCTATTCTGAGTCGATTCTGCATGCTTTAAGTGTGTTTGGTGGCTCAGAACCATCAAAAAACGTTGAAATATAGTTCAAATTCAATAAAAATCGACAAAAATACAGTTTCTAGCTAAAATTTGATGGTTTCGTTGCACTTTCCGAGCCCGTAGGGTATCTGATTGGCTTAAAAGTACAAGAAAACACTTCAAAAGTGACGTTTCTGAAGAATTTTAACAGTTTTCTTGTATCTACGAACGCCAGAATGCATAAAATTGATCTAAACGTCTCCTTTTCCTATTCTGAGTCGATTCTGCATGCTTTAAGTGTGTTTGGTGGCTCAGAACCATCAAAAAACGTTGAAATATAGTTCAAATTCAATAAAAATCGACAAAAATACAGTTTCTAGCTAAAATTTGATGGTTTCGTTGCACTTTCCGAGCCCGTAGGGTATCTGATTGGCTTAAAAGTACAAGAAAACACTTCAAAAGTGACGTTTCTGAAGAATTTTAACAGTTTGCTTGTATCTACGAACGCCAGAATGCATAAAATTGGCCTAAACGTCTCCTCTTCCTATTCTGAGTCGATTCTGCATGCTTTAAGTGTGTTTGGTGGCTCAGAACCATCAAAAAACGTTGAAATATAGTTCAAATTCAATAAAAATCGACAAAAATACAGTTTCTAGCTAAAATTTGATGGTTTCGTTGCACTTTCCGAGCCCGTAGGGTATCTGATTGGCTTAAAAGTACAAGAAAACACTTCAAAAGTGACGTTTCTGAAGAATTTTAACAGTTTTCTTGTATCTACGAACGCCAGAATGCATAAAATTGACCTAAACGTCTCCTTTTCCTATTCTGAGTCGATTCTGCATGCTTTAAGTGTGTTTGGTGGCTCAGAACCATCAAAAAACGTTGAAATATAGTTCAAATTCAATAAAAATCGACAAAAATACAGTTTCTAGCTAAAATTTGATGGTTTCGTTGCACTTTCCGAGCCCGTAGGGTATCTGATTGGCTTAAAAGTACAAGAAAACACTTCAAAAGTGACGTTTCTGAAGAATTTTAACAGTTTTCTTGTATCTACGAACGCCAGAATGCATAAAATTGACCTAAACGTCTCCTTTTCCTATTCTGAGTCGATTCTGCATGCTTTAAGTGTGTTTGGTGGCTCAGAACCATCAAAAAACCTTGAAATATAGTTCAAATTCAATAAAAATCGACAAAAATACAGTTTCTAGCTAAAATTTGATGGTTTCGTTGCACTTTCCGAGCCCGTAGGGTATCTGATTGGCTTAAAAGTACAAGAAAACACTTCAAAAGTGACGTTTCTGAAGAATTTTAACAGTTTTCTTGTATCTACGAACGCCAGAATGCATAAAATTGACCTAAACGTCTCCTTTTCCTATTCTGAGTCGATTCTGCATGCTTTAAGTGTGTTTGGTGGCTCGGAACCATCAAAAAACGTTGAAATATAGTTCAAATTCAATAAAAATCGACAAAAATACAGTTTCTAGCTAAAATTTGATGGTTTCGTTGCACTTTCCGAGCCCGTAGGGTATCTGATTGGCTTAAAAGTACAAGAAAACACTTCAAAAGTGACGTTTCTGAAGAATTTTAACAGTTTTCTTGTATCTACGAACGCCAGAATGCATAAAATTGACCTAAACGTCTCCTTTTCCTATTCTGAGTCGATTCTGCATGCTTTAAGTGTGTTTGGTGGCTCAGAACCATCAAAAAACTTTGAAATATAGTTCAAATTCAATAAAAATCGACAAAAATACAGTTTCTAGCTAAAATTTGATGGTTTCGTTGCACTTTCCGAGCCCGTAGGGTATCTGATTGGCTTAAAAGTACAAGAAAACACTTCAAAAGTGACGTTTCTGAAGAATTTTAACAGTTTTCTTGTATCTACGAACGCCAGAATGCATAAAATTGACCTAAACGTCTCCTTTTCCTATTCTGAGTCGATTCTGCATGCTTTAAGTGTGTTTGGTGGCTCAGAACCATCAAAAAACGTTGAAATATAGTTCAAATTCAATAAAAATCGACAAAAATACAGTTTCTAGCTAAAATTTGATGGTTTCGTTGCACTTTCCGAGCCCGTAGGGTATCTGATTGGCTTAAAAGTACAAGAAAACACTTCAAAAGTGACGTTTCTGAAGAATTTTAACAGTTTTCTTGTATCTACGAACGCCAGAATGCATAAAATTGACCTAAACGTCTCCTTTTCCTATTCTGAGTCGATTCTGCATGCTTTAAGTGTGTTTGGTGGCTCAGAACCATCAAAAAACGTTGAAATATAGTTCAAATTCAATAAAAATCGACAAAAATACAGTTTCTAGCTAAAATTTGATGGTTTCGTTGCACTTTCCGAGCCCGTCGGGTATCTGATTGGCTTAAAAGTACAAGAAAACACTTCAAAAGTGACGTTTCTGAAGAATTTTAACAGTTTTCTTGTATCTACGAACGCCAGAATGCATAAAATTGACCTAAACGTCTCCTTTTCCTATTCTGAGTCGATTCTGCATGCTTTAAGTGTGTTTGGTGGCTCAGAACCATCAAAAAACGTTGAAATATAGTTCAAATTCAATAAAAATCGACAAAAATACAGTTTCTAGCTAAAATTTGATGGTTTCGTTGCACTTTCCGAGCCCGTTGGGTATCTGATTGGCTTAAAAGTACAAGAAAACATTTCAAAATGACGTTTCTGAAGAATTTTAACAGTTTTCTTGTATCTACGAACGCCAGAATGCATAAATTTGACCTAAACGTCTCCTTTTCCTATTCTGAGTCGATTCTGCATGCTTTAAGTGTGTTTGGTGGCTCAGAACCATCAAAAAACATTGAAATATAGTTCAAATTCAATAAAAATCGACAAAAATACAGTTTCTAGCTAAAATTTGATGGTTTCGTTGCACTTTCCGAGCCCGTAGGGTATCTGATTGGCTTAAAAGTACAAGAAAACACTTCAAAAGTGACGTTTCTGAAGAATTTTAACAGTTTTCTTGTATCTACGAACGCCAGAATGCATAAAATTGACCTAAACGTCTCCTTTTCCTATTCTGAGTCGATTCTGCATGCTTTAAGTGTGTTTGGTGGCTCAGAACCATCAAAAAACGTTGAAATATAGTTCAAATTCAATAAAAATCGACAAAAATACAGTTTCTAGCTAAAATTTGATGGTTTCGTTGCACTTTCCGAGCCCGTAGGGTATCTGATTGGCTTAAAAGTACAAGAAAACACTTCAAAAGTGACGTTTCTGAAGAATTTTAACAGTTTTCTTGTATCTACGAACGCCAGAATGCATAAAATTGACCTAAACGTCTCCTTTTCCTATTCTGAGTCGATTCTGCATGCTTTAAGTGTGTTTGGTGGCTCAGAACCATCAAAAAACGTTGAAATATAGTTCAAATTCAATAAAAATCGACAAAAATACAGTTTCTAGCTAAAATTTGATGGTTTCGTTGCACTTTCCGAGCCCGTAGGGTATCTGATTGGCTTAAAAGTACAAGAAAACACTTCAAAAGTGACGTTTCTGAAGAATTTTAACAGTTTTCTTGTATCTACGAACGCCAGAATGCATAAAATTGACCTAAACGTCTCCTTTTCCTATTCTGAGTCGATTCTGCATGCTTTAAGTGTGTTTGGTGGCTCAGAACCATCAAAAAACGTTGAAATATAGTTCAAATTCAATAAAAATCGACAAAAATACAGTTTCTAGCTAAAATTTGATGGTTTCGTTGCACTTTCCGAGCCCGTAGGGTATCTGATTGGCTTAAAAGTACAAGAAAACACTTCAAAAGTGACGTTTCTGAAGAATTTTAACAGTTTGCTTGTATCTACGAACGCCAGAATGCATAAAATTGACCTAAACGTCTCCTTTTCCTATTCTGAGTCGATTCTGCATGCTTTAAGTGTGTTTGGTGGCTCAGAACCATCAAAAAACGTTGAAATATAGTTCAAATTCAATAAAAATCGACAAAAATACAGTTTCTAGCTAAAATTTGATGGTTTCGTTGCACTTTCCGAGCCCGTAGGGTATCTGATTGGCTTAAAAGTACAAGAAAACACTTCAAAAGTGACGTTTCTGAAGAATTTTAACAGTTTTCTTGTATCTACGAACGCCAGAATGCATAAAATTGACCTAAACGTCTCCTTTTCCTATTCTGAGTCGATTCTGCATGCTTTAAGTGTGTTTGGTGGCTCAGAACCATCAAAAAACGTTGAAATATAGTTCAAATTCAATAAAAATCGACAAAAATACAGTTTCTAGCTAAAATTTGATGGTTTCGTTGCACTTTCCGAGCCCGTAGGGTATCTGATTGGCTTAAAAGTACAAGAAAACACTTCAAAAGTGACGTTTCTGAAGAATTTTAACAGTTTTCTTGTATCTACGAACGCCAGAATGCATAAAATTGACCTTAACGTCTCCTTTTCCTATTCTGAGTCGATTCTGCATGCTTTAAGTGTGTTTGGTGGCTCAGAATCATCAAAAAACGTTGAAATATAGTTCAAATTCAATAAAAATCGACAAAAATACAGTTTCTAGCTAAAATTTGATGGTTTCGTTGCACTTTCCGAGCCCGTAGGGTATCTGATTGGCTTAAAAGTACAAGAAAACACTTCAAAAGTGACGTTTCTGAAGAATTTTAACAGTTTTCTTGTATCTACGAACGCCAGAATGCATAAAATTGACCTAAACGTCTCCTTTTCCTATTCTGAGTCGATTCTGCATGCTTTAAGTGTGTTTGGTGGCTCAGAACCATCAAAAAACGTTGAAATATAGTTCAAATTCAATAAAAATCGACAAAAATACAGTTTCTAGCTAAAATTTGATGGTTTCGTTGCACTTTCCGAGCCCGTAGGGTATCTGATTGGCTTAAAAGTACAAGAAAACACTTCAAAAGTGACGTTTCTGAAGAATTTTAACAGTTTTCTTGTATCTACGAACGCCAGAATGCATAAAATTGACCTAAACGTCTCCTTTTCCTATTCTGAGTCGATTCTGCATGCTTTAAGTGTGTTTGGTGGCTCAGAACCATCAAAAAACGTTGAAATATAGTTCAAATTCAATAAAAATCGACAAAAATACAGTTTCTAGCTAAAATTTGATGGTTTCGTTGCACTTTCCGAGCCCGTAGGGTATCTGATTGGCTTAAAAGTACAAGAAAACACTTCAAAAGTGACGTTTCTGAAGAATTTTAACTGTTTTCTTGTATCTACGAACGCCAGAATGCATAAAATTGACCTAAACGTCTCCTTTTCCTATTCTGAGTCGATTCTGCATGCTTTAAGTGTGTTTGGTGGCTCAGAACCATCAAAAAACGTTGAAATATAGTTCAAATTCAATAAAAATTGACAAAAATACAGTTTCTAGCTAAAATTTGATGGTTTCGTTGCACTTTCCGAGCCCGTAGGGTATCTGATTGGCCTAAAAGTACAAGAAAACACTTCAAAAGTGACGTTTCTGAAGAATTTTAACAGTTTTCTTGCATCTACGAACGCCAGAATGCATAAAATTGACCTAAACGTCTCCTTTTCCTATTCTGAGTCGATTCTGCATGCTTTAAGTGTGTTTGGTGGCTCAGAACCATCAAAAAACGTTGAAATATAGTTCAAATTCAATAAAAATCGACAAAAATACAGTTTCTAGCTAAAATTTGATGGTTTCGTTGCACTTTCCGAGCCCGTAGGGTATCTGATTGGCTTAAAAGTACAAGAAAACACTTCAAAAGTGACGTTTCTGAAGAATTTTAACAGTTTTCTTGTATCTACGAACGCCAGAATGCATAAAATTGACCTAAACGTCTCCTTTTCCTATTCTGAGTCGATTCTGCATGCTTTAAGTGTGTTTGGTGGCTCAGAACCATCAAAAAACGTTGAAATATAGTTCAAATTCAATAAAAATCGACAAAAATACAGTTTCTAGCTAAAATTTGATGGTTTCGTTGCACTTTCCGAGCCCGTAGGGTATCTGATTGGCTTAAAAGTACAAGAAAACACTTCAAAAGTGACGTTTCTGAAGAATTTTAACAGTTTTCTTGTATCTACGAACGCCAGAATGCATAAAATTGACCTAAACGTCTCCTTTTCCTATTCTGAGTCGATTCTGCATGCTTTAAGTGTGTTTGGTGGCTCAGAACCATCAAAAAACGTTGAAATATAGTTCAAATTCAATAAAAATCGACAAAAATACAGTTTGCACTTTCCGAGCCCGTAGGGTATCTGATTGGCTTAAAAGTACAAGAAAACACTTCAGAAGTGACGTTTCTGAAGAATTTTAACAGTTTTCTTGTATCTACGAACGCCAGAATGCATAAAATAGACCTAAACGTCTCCTTTTCCTATTCTGAGTCGATTCTGCATGCTTTAAGTGTGTTTGGTGGCTCAGAACCATCAAAAAACGTTGAAATATAGTTCAAATTCAATAAAAATCGACAAAAATATAGTTTCTAGCTAAAATTTGATGGTTTCGTTGCACTTTCCGAGCCCGTAGGGTATCTGATTGGCTTAAAAGTACAAGAAAACACTTCAAAAGTGACGTTTCTGAAGAATTTTAACAGTTTTCTTGTATCTACGAACGCCAGAATGCATAAAATTGACCTAAACGTCTCCTTTTCCTATTCTGAGTCGATTCTGCATGCTTTAAGTGTGTTTGGTGGCTCAGAACCATCAAAAAACGTTGAAATATAGTTCAAATTCAATAAAAATCGACAAAAATACAGTTTCTAGCTAAAATTAGATGGTTTCGTTGCACTTTCCGAGCCCGTGGGGTATCTGATTGGCTTAAAAGTACAAGAAAACGCTTCAAAAGTGACGTTTCTGAAGAATTTTAACAGTTTTCTTGTATCTACGAACGCCAGAATGCATAAAATTGACCTAAACGTCTCCTTTTCCTATTCTGAGTCGATTCTGCATGCTTTAAGTGTGTTTGGTGGCTCAGAACCATCAAAAAACGTTGAAATATAGTTCAAATTCAATAAAAATCGACAAAAATACAGTTTCTAGCTAAAATTTGATGGTTTCGTTGCACTTTCCGAGCCCGTAGGGTATCTGATTGGCTTAAAAGTACAAGAAAACACTTCAAAAGTGACGTTTCTGAAGAATTTTAACAGTTTTCTTGTATCTACGAACGCCAGAATGCATAAAATTGACCTAAACGTCTCCTTTTCCTATTCTGAGTCGATTCTGCATGCTTTAAGTGTGTTTGGTGGCTCAGAACCATCAAAAAACGTTGAAATATAGTTCAAATTCAATAAAAATCGACAAAAATACAGTTTCTAGCTAAAATTTGATGGTTTCGTTGCACTTTCCGAGCCCGTAGGTTATCTGATTGGCTTAAAAGGACAAGAAAACACTTCAAAAGTGACGTTTCTGAAGAATTTTAACAGTTTTCTTGTATCTACGAACGCCAGAATGCATAAAATTGATCTAAACGTCTCCTTTTCCTATTCTGAGTCGATTCTGCATGCTTTAAGTGTGTTTGGTGGCTCAGAACCATCAAAAAACGTTGAAATATAGTTCAAATTCAATAAAAATCGACAAAAATACAGTTTCTAGCTAAAATTTGATGGTTTCGTTGCACTTTCCGAGCCCGTAGGGTATCTGATTGGCTTAAAAGTACAAGAAAACACTTCAAAAGTGACGTTTCTGAAGAATTTTAACAGTTTTCTTGTATCTACGAACGCCAGAATGCATAAAATTGACTTAAACGTCTCCTTTTCCTATTCTGAGTCGATTCTGCATGCTTTAAGTGTGTTTGGTGGCTCAGAACCATCAAAAAACGTTGAAATATAGTTCAAATTCAATAAAAATCGACAAAAATACAGTTTCTAGCTAAAATTTGATGGTTTCGTTGCACTTTCCGAGCCCGTAGGGTATCTGATTGGCTTAAAAGTACAAGAAAACACTTCAAAAGTGACGTTTCTGAAGAATTTTAACAGTTTTCTTGTATCTACGAACGTCAGAATGCATAAAATTGACCTAAACGTCTCCTTTTCCTATTCTGAGTCGATTCTGCATGCTTTAAGTGTGTTTGGTGGCTCAGAACCATCAAAAAACGTTGAAATATAGTTCAAATTCAATAAAAATCGACAAAAATACAGTTTCTAGCTAAAATTTGATGGTTTCGTTGCACTTTCCGAGCCCGTAGGGTATCTGATTGGCTTAAAAGTACAAGAAAACACTTCAAAAGTGACGTTTCTGAAGAATTTTAACAGTTTTCTTGTATCTACGAACGCCAGAATGCATAAAATTGACCTAAACGTCACCTTTTCCTATTCTGAGTCGATTCTGCATGCTTTAAGTGTGTTTGGTGGCTCAGAACCATCAAAAAACGTTGAAATATAGTTCAAATTCAATAAAAATCGACAAAAATACAGTTTCTAGCTAAAATTTGATGGTTTCGTTGCACTTTCCGAGCCCGTTGGGTATCTGATTGGCTTAAAAGTACAAGAAAACACTTCAGAAGTGACGTTTCTGAAGAATTTTAACAGTTTTCTTGTATCTACGAACGCCAGAATGCATAAAATTGACCTAAACGTCTCCTTTTCCTATTCTGAGTCGATTCTGCATGCTTTAAGTGTGTTTGGTGGCTCAGAACCATCAAAAAACGTTGAAATATAGTTCAAATTCAATAAAAATCGACAAAAATACAGTTTCTAGCTAAAATTTGATGGTTTCGTTGCACTTTCCGAGCCCGTAGGGTATCTGATTGGCTTAAAATTACAAGAAAACACTTCAAAAGTGACGTTTCTGAAGAATTTTAACAGTTTTCTTGTATCTACGAACGCCAGAATGCATAAAATTGACCTAAACGTCTCCTTTTCCTATTCTGAGTCGATTCTGCATGCTTTAAGTGTGTTTGGTGGCTCAGAACCATCAAAAAACGTTGAAATATAGTTCAAATTCAATAAAAATCGACAAAAATACAGTTTCTAGCTAAAATTTGATGGTTTCGTTGCACTTTCCGAGCCCGTAGGGTATCTGATTGGCTTAAAAGTACAAGAAAACACTTCAAAAGTGACGTTTCTGAAGAATTTTAACAGTTTTCTTGTATCTACGAACGCCAGAATGCATAAAATTGACCTAAACGTCTCCTTTTCCTATTCTGAGTCGATTCTGCATGCTTTAAGTGTGTTTGGTGGCTCAGAACCATCAAAAAACGTTGAAATATAGTTCAAATTCAATAAAAATCGACAAAAATACAGTTTCTAGCTAAAATTTGATGGTTTCGTTACACTTTCCGAGCCCGTAGGGTATCTGATTGGCTTAAAAGTACAAGAAAACACTTCAAAAGTGACGTTTCTGAAGAATTTTAACAGTTTTCTTGTATCTACGAACGCCAGAATGCATAAAATTGACCTAAACGTCTCCTTTTCCTATTCTGAGTCGATTCTGCATGCTTTAAGTGTGTTTGGTGGCTCAGAACCATCAAAAAACGTTGAAATATAGTTCAAATTCAATAAAAATCGACAAAAATACAGTTTCTAGCTAAAATTTGATGGTTTCGTTGCACTTTCCGAGCCCGTAGGGTATCTGATTGGCTTAAAAGTACAAGAAAACACTTCAAAAGTGACGTTTCTGAAGAATTTTAACAGTTTTCTTGTATCTACGAACGCCAGAATGCATAAAATTGACCTAAACGTCTCCTTTTCCTATTCTGAGTCGATTCTGCATGCTTTAAGTGTGTTTGGTGGCTCAGAACCATCAAAAAACGTTGAAATATAGTTCAAATTCAATAAAAATCGACAAAAATACAGTTTCTAGCTAAAATTTGATGGTTTCGTTGCACTTTCCGAGCCCGTAGGGTATCTGATTGGCTTAAAAGTACAAGAAAACACTTCAAAAGTGACGTTTCTGAAGAATTTTAACAGTTTTCTTGTATCTACGAACGCCAGAATGCATAAAATTGACCTAAACGTCTCCTTTTCCTATTCTGAGTCGATTCTGCATGCTTTAAGTGTGTTTGGTGGCTCAGAACCATCAAAAAACGTTGAAATATAGTTCAAATTCAAAAAAAATCGACAAAAATACAGTTTCTAGCTAAAATTTGATGGTTTCGTTGCACTTTCCGTGCCCGTAGGGTATCTGATTGGCTTAAAAGTACAAGAAAACACTTCAAAAGTGACGTTTCTGAAGAATTTTAACAGTTTTCTTGTATCTACGAACGCCAGAATGCATAAAATTGATCTAAACGTCTCCTTTTCCTATTCTGAGTCGATTCTGCATGCTTTAAGTGTGTTTGGTGGCTCAGAACCATCAAAAAACGTTGAAATATAGTTCAAATTCAATAAAAATCGACAAAAATACAGTTTCTAGCTAAAATTTGATGGTTTTGTTGCACTTTCCGAGCCCGTAGGGTATCTGATTGGCTTAAAAGTACAAGAAAACACTTCAAAAGTGACGTTTCTGAAGAATTTTAACAGTTTTCTTGTATCTACGAACGCCAGAATGCATAAAATTGACCTAAACGTCTCCTTTTCCAATTCTGAGTCGATTCTGCATGCTTTAAGTGTGTTTGGTGGCTCAGAACCATCAAAAAACGTTGAAATATAGTTCAAATTCAATAAAAATCGACAAAAATACAGTTTCTAGCTAAAATTTGATGGTTTCGTTGCACTTTCCGAGCCCGTAGGGTATCTGATTGGCTTAAAAGTACAAGAAAACACTTCAAAAGTGACGTTTCTGAAGAATTTTAACAGTTTTCTTGTATCTACGAACGCCAGAATGCATAAAATTGACCTAAACGTCTCCTTTTCCTATTCTGAGTCGTTTCTGCATGCTTTAAGTGTGTTTGGTGGCTCAGAACCATCAAAAAAACGTTGAAATATAGTTCAAATTCAATAAAAATCGACAAAAATACAGTTTCTAGCTAAAATTTGATGGTTTCGTTGCACTTTCCGAGCCCGTAGGGTATCTGATTGGCTTAAAAGTACAAGAAAACACTTCAAAAGTGACGTTTTTTAACAGTTTTCTTGTATCTACGAACGCCAGAATGCATAAAATTGACCTAAACGTCTCCTTTTCCTATTCTGAGTCGATTCTGCATGCTTTAAGTGTGTTTGGTGGCTCAGAACCATCAAAAAACGTTGAAATATAGTTCAAATTCAATAAAAATCGACAAAAATACAGTTTCTAGCTAAAATTTGATGGTTTCGTTGCACTTTCCGAGCCCGTAGGGTATCTGATTGGCTTAAAAGTACAAGAAAACACTTCAAAAGTGACGTTTCTGAAGAATTTTAACAGTTTTCTTGTATCTACGAACGCCAGAATGCATAAAATTGACCTAAACGTCTCCTTTTCCTATTCTGAGTCGATTCTGCATGCTTTAAGTGTGTTTGGTGGCTCAGAACCATCAAAAAACGTTGAAATATAGTTCAAATTCAATAAAAATCGACAAAAATACAGTTTCTAGCTAAAATTTGATGGTTTCGTTGCACTTTCCGAGCCCATAGGGTATCTGATTGGCTTAAAAGTACAAGAAAACACTTCAAAAGTGACGTTTCTGAAGAATTTTAACAGTTTTCTTGTATCTACGAACGCCAGAATGCATAAAATTGATCTAAACGTCTCCTTTTCCTATTCTGAGTCGAGTCTGCATGCTTTAAGTGTGTTTGGTGGCTCAGAACCATCAAAAAACGTTGAAATATAGTTCAAATTCAATAAAAATCGACAAAAATACAGTTTCTAGCTAAAATTTGATGGTTTCGTTGCACTTTCCGAGCCCGTAGGGTATCTGATTGGCTTAAAAGTACAAGAAAACACTTCAAAAGTGAAGTTTCTGAAGAATTTTAACAGTTTTCTTGTATCTACGAACGCCAGAATGCATAAAATTGACCTAAACGTCTCCTTTTCCAATTCTGAGTCGATTCTGCATGCTTTAAGTGTGTTTGGTGGCTCAGAACCATCAAAAAACGTTGAAATATAGTTCAAATTCAATAAAAATCGACAAAAATACAGTTTCTAGCTAAAATTTGATGGTTTCGTTGCACTTTCCGAGCCCGTAGGGTATCTGATTGGCTTAAAAGTACAAGAAAACACTTCAAAAGTGACGTTTCTGAAGAATTTTAACAGTTTTCTTGTATCTACGAACGCCAGAATGCATAAAATTGACCTAAACGTCTCCTTTTCCTATTCTGAGTCGTTTCTGCATGCTTTAAGTGTGTTTGGTGGCTCAGAACCATCAAAAAACGTTGAAATATAGTTCAAATTCAATAAAAATCGACAAAAATACAGTTTCTAGCTAAAATTTGATGGTTTCGTTGCACTTTCCGAGCCCGTAGGGTATCTGATTGGCTTAAAAGTACAAGAAAACACTTCAAAAGTGACGTTTCTGAAGAATTTTAACAGTTTTCTTGTATCTACGAACGCCAGAATGCATAAAATTGACCTAAACGTCTCCTTTTCCTATTCTGAGTCGATTCTGCATGCTTTAAGTGTGTTTGGTGGCTCAGAACCATCAAAAAACGTTGAAATATAATTCAAATTCAATAAAAATCGACAAAAATACAGTTTCTAGCTAAAATTTGATGGTTTCGTTGCACTTTCCGAGCCCGTAGGGTATCTGATTGGCTTAAAAGTACAAGAAAACACTTCAAAAGTGACGTTTCTGAAGAATTTTAACAGTTTTCTTGTATCTACGAACGCCAGAATGCATAAAATTGACCTAAACGTCTCCTTTTCCTATTCTGAGTCGATTCTGCATGCTTTAAGTGTGTTTGGTGGCTCAGAACCATCAAAAAACGTTGAAATATAGTTCAAATTCAATAAAAATCGACAAAAATACAGTTTCTAGCTAAAATTTGATGGTTTCGTTGCACTTTCCGAGCCCGTAGGGTATCTGATTGGCTTAAAAGTACAAGAAAACACTTCAAAAGTGACGTTTCTGAAGAATTTTAACAGTTTTCTTGTATCTACGAACGCCAGAATGCATAAAATTGACCTAAACGTCTCCTTTTCCTATTCTGAGTCGATTCTGCATGCTTTAAGTGTGTTTGGTGGCTCAGAACCATCAAAAAACGTTGAAATATAGTTCAAATTCAATAAAAATCGACAAAAATACAGTTTCTAGCTAAAATTTGATGGTTTCGTTGCACTTTCCGAGCCCGTAGGGTATCTGATTGGCTTAAAAGTACAAGAAAACACTTCAAAAGTGACGTTTCTGAAGAATTTTAACAGTTTTCTTGTATCTACGAACGCCAGAATGCATAAAATTGACCTAAACGTCTCCTTTTCCTATTCTGAGTCGATTCTGCATGCTTTAAGTGTGTTTGGTGGCTCAGAACCATCAAAAAACGTTGAAATATAGTTCAAATTCAATAAAAATCGACAAAAATACAGTTTCTAGCTAAAATTTGATGGTTTCGTTGCACTTTCCGAGCCCGTAGGGTATCTGATTGGCTTAAAAGTACAAGAAAACACTTCAGAAGTGACGTTTCTGAAGAATTTTAACAGTTTTCTTGTATCTACGAACGCCAGAATGCATAAAATTGACCTAAACGTCTCCTTTTCCTATTCTGAGTCGATTCTGCATGCTTTAAGTGTGTTTGGTGGCTCAGAACCATCAAAAAACGTTGAAATATAGTTCAAATTCAATAAAAATCGACAAAAATACAGTTTCTAGCTAAAATTTGATGGTTTCGTTGCACTTTCCGAGCCCGTAGGGTATCTGATTGGCTTAAAAGTACAAGAAAACACTTCAAAAGTGACGTTTCTGAAGAATTTTAACAGTTTTCTTGTATCTACGAACGCCAGAATGCATAAAATTGACCTAAACGTCTCCTTTTCCTATTCTGAGTCGATTCTGCATGCTTTAAGTGTGTTTGGTGGCTCAGAACCATCAAAAAACGTTGAAATATAGTTCAAATTCAATAAAAATCGACAAAAATACAGTTTCTAGCTAAAATTTGATGGTTTCGTTGCACTTTCCGAGCCCGTAGGGTATCTGATTGGCTTAAAAGTACAAGAAAACACTTCAAAAGTGACGTTTCTGAAGAATTTTAACAGTTTTCTTGTATCTACGAACGCCAGAACGCATAAAATTGACCTAAACGTCTCCTTTTCCTATTCTGAGTCGATTCTGCATGCTTTAAGTGTGTTTGGTGGCTCAGAACCATCAAAAAACGTTGAAATATAGTTCAAATTCAATAAAAATCGACAAAAATACAGTTTCTAGCTAAAATTTGATGGTTTCGTTGCACTTTCCGAGCCCGTAGGGTATCTGATTGGCTTAAAAGTACAAGAAAACACTTCAAAAGTGACGTTTCTGAAGAATTTTAACAGTTTTCTTGTATCTACGAACGCCAGAATGCATAAAATTGACCTAAACGTCTCCTTTTCCTATTCTGAGTCGATTCTGCATGCTTTAAGTGTGTTTGGTGGCTCAGAACCATCAAAAAACGTTGAAATATAGTTCAAATTCAATAAAAATCAACAAAAATACAGTTTCTAGCTAAAATTTGATGGTTTCGTTGCACTTTCCGAGCCCGTAGTGTATCTGATTGGCTTAAAAGTACAAGAAAACACTTCAAAAGTGACGTTTCTGAAGAATTTTAACAGTTTTCTTGTATCTACGAACGCCAGAATGCATAAAATTGACCTAAACGTCTCCTTTTCCTATTCTGAGTCGATTCTGCATGCTTTAAGTGTGTTTGGTGGCTCAGAACCATCAAAAAACGTTGAAATATAGTTCAAATTCAATAAAAATCGACAAAAATACAGTTTCTAGCTAAAATTTGATGGTTTCGTTGCACTTTCCGAGCCCGTAGGGTATCTGATTGGCTTAAAAGTACAAGAAAACACTTCAAAAGTGACGTTTCTGAAGAATTTTAACAGTTTTCTTGTATCTACGAACGCCAGAATGCATAAAATTGACCTAAACGTCTCCTTTTCCTATTCTGAGTCGATTCTGCATGCTTTAAGTGTGTTTGGTGGCTCAGAACCATCAAAAAACGTTGAAATATAGTTCAAATTCAATAAAAATCGACAAAAATACAGTTTCTAGCTAAAATTTGATGGTTTCGTTGCACTTTCCGAGCCCGTAGGGTATCTGATTGGCTTAAAAGTACAAGAAAACACTGCAAAAGTGACGTTTCTGAAGAATTTTAACAGTTTTCTTGTATCTACGAACGCCAGAATGCATAAAATTGACCTAAACGTCTCCTTTTCCTATTCTGAGTCGATTCTGCATGCTTTAAGTGTGTTTGGTGGCTCAGAACCATCAAAAAACTTTGAAATATAGTTCAAATTCAATAAAAATCGACAAAAATACAGTTTCTAGCTAAAATTTGATGGTTTCGTTGCACTTTCCGAGCCCGTAGGGTATCTGATTGGCTTAAAAGTACAAGAAAACACTTCAAAACTGACGTTTCTGAAGAATTTTAACAGTTTTCTTGTATCTACGAACGCCAGAATGCATAAAATTGACCTAAACGTCTCCTTTTCCTATTCTGAGTCGATTCTGCATGCTTTAAGTGTGTTTGGTGGCTCAGAACCATCAAAAAACGTTGAAATATAGTTTAAATTCAATAAAAATCGACAAAAATACAGTTTCTAGCTAAAATTTGATGGTTTCGTTGCACTTTCCGAGCCCGTAGGGTATCTGATTGGCTTAAAAGTTCAAGAAAACACTTCAAAAGTGACGTTTCTGAAGAATTTTAACAGTTTTCTTGTATCTACGAACGCCAGAATGCATAAAATTGACCTAAACGTCTCCTTTTCCTATTCTGAGTCGATTCTGCATGCTTTAAGTGTGTTTGGTGGCTCAGAACCATCAAAAAACGTTGAAATATAGTTCAAATTCAATAAAAATCGACAAAAATACAGTTTCTAGCTAAAATTTGATGGTTTCGTTGCACTTTCCGAGCCCGTAGGGTATCTGATTGGCTTAAAAGTACAAGAAAACACTTCAAAAGTGACGTTTCTGAAGAATTTTAACAGTTTTCTTGTATCTACGAACGCCAGAATGCATAAAATTGACCTAAACGTCTCCTTTTCCTATTCTGAGTCGATTCTGCATGCTTTAAGTGTGTTTGGTGGCTCAGAACCATCAAAAAACGTTGAAATATAGTTCAAATTCAATAAAAATCTACAAAAATACAGTTTCTAGCTAAAATTTGATGGTTTCGTTGCACTTTCCGAGCCCGTTGGGTATCTGATTGGCTTAAAAGTACAAGAAAACACTTCAAAAGTGACGTTTCTGAAGAATTTTAACAGTTTTCTTGTATCTACGAACGCCAGAATGCATAAAATTGACCTAAACGTCTCCTTTTCCTATTCTGAGTCGATTCTGCATGCTTTAAGTGTGTTTGGTGGCTCAGAACCATCAAAAAACGTTGAAATATAGTTCAAATTCAATAAAAATCGACAAAAATACAGTTTCTAGCTAAAATTTGATGGTTTCGTTGCACTTTCCGAGCCCGTCGGGTATCTGATTGGCTTAAAAGTACAAGTAAACACTTCAAAAGTGACGTTTCTGAAGAATTTTAACAGTTTTCTTGTATCTACGAACGCCAGAATGCATAAAATTGACCTAAACGTCTCCTTTTCCTATTCTGAGTCGATTCTGCATGCTTTAAGTGTGTTTGGTGGCTCAGAACCATCAAAAAACGTTGAAATATAGTTCAAATTCAATAAAAATCGACAAAAATACAGTTTCTAGCTAAAATTTGATGGTTTCTTTGCACTTTCCGAGCCCGTAGGGTATCTGATTGGCTTAAAAGTACAAGAAAACACTTCAAAAGTGACGTTTCTGAAGAATTTTAACAGTTTTCTTGTATCTACGAACGCCAGAATGCATAAAATTGACCTAAACGTCTCCTTTTCCTATTCTGAGTCGATTCTGCATGCTTTAAGTGTGTTTGGTGGCTCAGAACCATCAAAAAACGTTGAAATATAGTTCAAATTCAATAAAAATCGACAAAAATACAGATTCTAGCTAAAATTTGATGGTTTCGTTGCACTTTCCGAGCCCGTAGGGTATCTGATTGGCTCAAAAGTACAAGAAAACCCTTCAAAAGTGACGTTTCTGAAGAATTTTAACAGTTTTCTTGTATCTACGAACGCCAGAATGCATAAAATTGACCTAAACGTCTCCTTTTCCTATTCTGAGTCGATTCTGCATGCTTTAAGTGTGTTTGGTGGCTCAGAACCATCAAAAAACGTTGAAATATAGTTCAAATTCAATAAAAATCGACAAAAATACAGTTTCTAGCTAAAATTTGATGGTTTCGTTGCACTTTCCGAGCCCGTAGGGTATCTGATTGGCTTAAAAGTACAAGAAAACACTTCAAAAGTGACGTTTCTGAAGAATTTTAACAGTTTTCTTGTATCTACGAACGCCAGAATGCATAAAATTGACCTAAACGTCTCCTTTTCCTATTCTGAGTCGATTCTGCATGCTTTAAGTGTGTTTGGTGGCTCAGAACCATCAAAAAACGTTGAAATATAGTTCAAATTCAATAAAAATCGACAAAAATACAGTTTCTAGCTAAAATTTGATGGTTTCGTTGCACTTTCCGAGCCCGTAGGGTATCTGATTGGCTTAAAAGTACAAGAAAACACTTCAAAAGTGACGTTTCTGAAGAATTTTAACAGTTTTCTTGTATCTACGAACGCCAGAATGCATAAAATTGACCTAAACGTCTCCTTTTCCTATTCTGAGTAGATTCTGCATGCTTTAAGTGTGTTTGGTGGCTCAGAACCATCAAAAAACGTTGAAATATAGTTCAAATTCAATAAAAATCGACAAAAATACAGTTTCTAGCTAAAATTTGATGGTTTCGTTGCACTTTCCGAGCCCGTAGGGTATCTGATTGGCTTAAAAGTACAAGAAAACACTTCAAAAGTGACGTTTCTGAAGAATTTTAACAGTTTTCTTGTATCTACGAACGCCAGAATGCATAAAATTGACCTAAACGTCTCCTTTTCCTATTCTGAGTCGATTCTGCATGCTTTAAGTGTGTTTGGTGGCTCAGAACCATCAAAAAACGTTGAAATATAGTTCAAATTCAATAAAAATCGACAAAAATACAGTTTCTAGCTAAAATTTGATGGTTTCGTTGCACTTTCCGAGCCCGTAGGGTATCTGATTGGCTTAAAAGTACAAGAAAACACTTCAAAAGTGACGTTTCTGAAGAATTTTAACAGTTTTCTTGTATCTACGAACGCCAGAATGCATAAAATTGACCTAAACGTCTCCTTTTCCTATTCTGAGTCGATTCTGCATGCTTTAAGTGTGTTTGGTGGCTCAGAACCATCAAAAAACTTTGAAATATAGTTCAAATTCAATAAAAATCGACAAAAATACAGTTTCTAGCTAAAATTTGATGGTTTCGTTGCACTTTCCGAGCCCGTAGGGTATCTGATTGGCTTAAAAGTACAAGAAAACACTTCAAAAGTGACGTTTCTGAAGAATTTTAACAGTTTTCTTGTATCTACGAACGCCAGAATGCATAAAATTGACCTAAACGTCTCCTTTTCCTATTCTGAGTCGATTCTGCATGCTTTAAGTGTGTTTGGTGGCTCAGAACCATCAAAAAACGTTGAAATATAGTTCAAATTCAATAAAAATCGACAAAAATACAGTTTCTAGCTAAAATTTGATGGTTTCGTTGCACTTTCCGAGCCCGTAGGGTATCTGATTGGCTTAAAAGTACAAGAAAACACTTCAAAAGTGACGTTTCTGAAGAATTTTAACAGTTTTCTTGTATCTACGAACGCCAGAATGCATAAAATTGACCTAAACGTCTCCTTTTCCTATTCTGAGTCGATTCTGCATGCTTTAAGTGTGTTTGGTGGCTCAGAACCATCAAAAAACGTTGAAATATAGTTCAAATTCAATAAAAATCGACAAAAATACAGTTTCTAGCTAAAATTTGATGGTTTCGTTGCACTTTCCGAGCCCGTAGGGTATCTGATTGGCTTAAAAGTACAAGAAAACACTTCAAAAGTGACGTTTCTGAAGAATTTTAACAGTTTTCTTGTATCTACGAACGCCAGAATGCATAAAATTGACCTAAACGTCTCCTTTTCCTATTCTGAGTCGATTCTGCATGCTTTAAGTGTGTTTGGTGGCTCAGAACCATCAAAAAACGTTGAAATATAGTTCAAATTCAATAAAAACGACAAAAATACAGTTTCTAGCTAAAATTTGATGGTTTCGTTGCACTTTCCGAGCCCGTAGGGTATCTGATTGGCTTAAAAGTACAAGAAAACACTTCAAAAGTGACGTTTCTGAAGAATTTTAACAGTTTTCTTGTATCTACGAACGCCAGAATGCATAAAATTGACCTAAACGTCTCCTTTTCCTATTCTGAGTCGATTCTGCATGCTTTAAGTGTGTTTGGTGGCTCAGAACCATCAAAAAACGTTGAAATATAGTTCAAATTCAATAAAAATCGACAAAAATACAGTTTCTAGCTAAAATTTGATGGTTTCGTTGCACTTTCCGAGCCCGTAGGGTATCTGATTGGCTTAAAAGTACAAGAAAACACTTCAAAAGTGACGTTTCTGAAGAATTTTAACAGTTTTCTTGTATCTACGAACGCCAGAATGCATAAAATTGACCTAAACGTCTCCTTTTCCCATTCTGAGTCGATTCTGCATGCTTTAAGTGTGTTTGGTGGCTCAGAACCATCAAAAAACGTTGAAATATAGTTCAAATTCAATAAAAATCGACAAAAATACAGTTTCTAGCTAAAATTTGATGGTTTCGTTGCACTTTCCGAGCCCGTAGGGTATCTGATTGGCTTAAAAGTACAAGAAAACACTTCAAAAGTGACGTTTCTGAAGAATTTTAACAGTTTTCTTGTATCTACGAACGCCAGAATGCATAAAATTGACCTAAACGTCTCCTTTTCCTATTCTGAGTCGATTCTGCATGCTTTAAGTGTGTTTGGTGGGTCAGAACCATCAAAAAACGTTGAAATATAGTTCAAATTCAATAAAAATCGACAAAAATACAGTTTCTAGCTAAAATTTGATGGTTTCGTTGCACTTTCCGAGCCCGTAGGGTATCTGATTGGCTTAAAAGTACAAGAAAACACTTCAAAAGTGACGTTTCTGAAGAATTTTAACAGTTTTCTTGTATCTACGAACGCCAGAATGCATAAAATTGACCTAAACGTCTCCTTTTCCTATTCTGAGTCGATTCTGCATGCTTTAAGTGTGTTTGGTGGCTCAGAACCATCAAAAAACGTTGAAATATAGTTCAAATTCAATAAAAATCGACAAAAATACAGTTTCTAGCTAAAATTTGATGGTTTCGTTGCACTTTCCGAGCCCGTAGGGTATCTGATTGGCTTAAAAGTACAAGAAAACACTTCAAAAGTGACGTTTCTGAAGAATTTTAACAGTTTTCTTGTATCTACGAACGCCAGAATGCATAAAATTGACCTAAACGTCTCCTTTTCCTATTCTGAGTCGATTCTGCATGCTTTAAGTGTGTTTGGTGGCTCAGAACCATCAAAAAACGTTGAAATATAGTTCAAATTCAATAACAATCGACAAAAATACAGTTTCTAGCTAAAATTTGATGGTTTCGTTGCACTTTCCGAGCCCGTTGGGTATCTGATTGGCTTAAAAGTACAAGAAAACACTTCAAAAGTGACGTTTCTGAAGAATTTTAACAGTTTTCTTGTATCTACGAACGCCAGAATGCATAAAATTGACCTAAACGTCTCCTTTTCCTATTCTGAGTCGATTCTGCATGCTTTAAGTGTGTTTGGTGGCTCAGAACCATCAAAAAACTTTGAAATATAGTTCAAATTCAATAAAAATCGACAAAAATACAGTTTCTAGCTAAAATTTGATGGTTTCGTTGCACTTTCCGAGCCCGTAGGGTGTCTGATTGGCTTAAAAGTACAAGAAAACACTTCAAAAGTGACGTTTCTGAAGAATTTTAACAGTTTTCTTGTATCTACGAACGCCAGAATGCATAAAATTAACCTAAACGTCTCCTTTTCCTATTCTGAGTCGATTCTGCATGCTTTAAGTGTGTTTGGTGGCTCAGAACCATCAAAAAACGTTGAAATATAGTTCAAATTCAATAAAAATCGACAAAAATACAGTTTCTAGCTAAAATTTGATGGTTTCGTTGCACTTTCCGAGCCCGTAGGGTATCTGATTGGCTTAAAAGTACAAGAAAACACTTCAAAAGTGACGTTTCTGAAGAATTTTAACAGTTTTCTTGTATCTACGAACGCCAGAATGCATAAAATTGACCTAAACGTCTCCTTTTCCTATTCTGAGTCGATTCTGCATGCTTTAAGTGTGTTTGGTGGCTCAGAACCATCAAAAAACGTTGAAATATAGTTCAAATTCAATAAAAATCGACAAAAATACAGTTTCTAGCTAAAATTTGATGGTTTCGTTGCACTTTCCGAGCCCGTAGGGTATCTGATTGGCTTAAAAGTACAAGAAAACACTTCAAAAGTGACGTTTCTGAAGAATTTTAACAGTTTTCTTGTATCTACGAACGCCAGAATGCATAAAATTGACCTAAACGTCTCCTTTTCCTATTCTGAGTCGATTCTGCATGCTTTAAGTGTGTTTGGTGGCTCAGAACCATCAAAAAACGTTGAAATATAGTTCAAATTCAATAAAAATCGACAAAAATACAGTTTCTAGCTAAAATTTGATGGTTTCGTTGCACTTTCCGAGCCCGTAGGGTATCTGATTGGCTTAAAAGTACAAGAAAACACTTCAAAAGTGACGTTTCTGAAGAATTTTAACAGTTTTCTTGTATCTACGAACGCCAGAATGCATAAAATTGACCTAAACGTCTCCTTTTCCCATTCTGAGTCGATTCTGCATGCTTTAAGTGTGTTTGGTGGCTCAGAACCATCAAAAAACGTTGAAATATAGTTCAAATTCAATAAAAATCGACAAAAATACAGTTTCTAGCTAAAATTTGATGGTTTCGTTGCACTTTCCGAGCCCGTAGGGTATCTGATTGGCTTAAAAGTACAAGAAAACACTTCAAAAGTGACGTTTCTGAAGAATTTTAACAGTTTTCTTGTATCTACGAACGCCAGAATGCATAAAATTGACCTAAACGTCTCCTTTTCCTATTCTGAGTCGATTCTGCATGCTTTAAGTGTGTTTGGTGGGTCAGAACCATCAAAAAACGTTGAAATATAGTTCAAATTCAATAAAAATCGACAAAAATACAGTTTCTAGCTAAAATTTGATGGTTTCGTTGCACTTTCCGAGCCCGTAGGGTATCTGATTGGCTTAAAAGTACAAGAAAACACTTCAAAAGTGACGTTTCTGAAGAATTTTAACAGTTTTCTTGTATCTACGAACGCCAGAATGCATAAAATTGACCTAAACGTCTCCTTTTCCTATTCTGAGTCGATTCTGCATGCTTTAAGTGTGTTTGGTGGCTCAGAACCATCAAAAAACGTTGAAATATAGTTCAAATTCAATAAAAATCGACAAAAATACAGTTTCTAGCTAAAATTTGATGGTTTCGTTGCACTTTCCGAGCCCGTAGGGTATCTGATTGGCTTAAAAGTACAAGAAAACACTTTAAAAGTGACGTTTCTGAAGAATTTTAACAGTTTTCTTGTATCTACGAACGCCAGAATGCATAAAATTGACCTAAACGTCTCCTTTTCCTATTCTGAGTCGATTCTGCATGCTTTAAGTGTGTTTGGTGGCTCAGAACCATCAAAAAACGTTGAAATATAGTTCAAATTCAATAACAATCGACAAAAATACAGTTTCTAGCTAAAATTTGATGGTTTCGTTGCACTTTCCGAGCCCGTTGGGTATCTGATTGGCTTAAAAGTACAAGAAAACACTTCAAAAGTGACGTTTCTGAAGAATTTTAACAGTTTTCTTGTATCTACGAACGCCAGAATGCATAAAATTGACCTAAACGTCTCCTTTTCCTATTCTGAGTCGATTCTGCATGCTTTAAGTGTGTTTGGTGGCTCAGAACCATCAAAAAACTTTGAAATATAGTTCAAATTCAATAAAAATCGACAAAAATACAGTTTCTAGCTAAAATTTGATGGTTTCGTTGCACTTTCCGAGCCCGTAGGGTGTCTGATTGGCTTAAAAGTACAAGAAAACACTTCAAAAGTGACGTTTCTGAAGAATTTTAACAGTTTTCTTGTATCTACGAACGCCAGAATGCATAAAATTAACCTAAACGTCTCCTTTTCCTATTCTGAGTCGATTCTGCATGCTTTAAGTGTGTTTGGTGGCTCAGAACCATCAAAAAACGTTGAAATATAGTTCAAATTCAATAAAAATCGACAAAAATACAGTTTCTAGCTAAAATTTGATGGTTTCGTTGCACTTTCCGAGCCCGTAGGGTATCTGATTGGCTTAAAAGTACAAGAAAACACTTCAAAAGTGACGTTTCTGAAGAATTTTAACAGTTTTCTTGTATCTACGAACGCCAGAATGCATAAAATTGACCTAAACGTCTCCTTTTCCTATTCTGAGTCGATTCTGCATGCTTTAAGTGTGTTTGGTGGCTCAGAACCATCAAAAAACGTTGAAATATAGTTCAAATTCAATAAAAATCGACAAAAATACAGTTTCTAGCTAAAATTTGATGGTTTCGTTGCACTTTCCGAGCCCGTAGGGTATCTGATTGGCTTAAAAGTACAAGAAAACACTTCAAAAGTGACGTTTCTGAAGAATTTTAACAGTTTTCTTGTATCTACGAACGCCAGAATGCATAAAATTGACCTAAACGTCTCCTTTTCCTATTCTGAGTCGATTCTGCATGCTTTAAGTGTGTTTGGTGGCTCAGAACCATCAAAAAACGTTGAAATATAGTTCAAATTCAATAAAAATCGACAAAAATACAGTTTCTAGCTAAAATTTGATGGTTTCGTTGCACTTTCCGAGCCCGTAGGGTATCTGATTGGCTTAAAAGTACAAGAAAACACTTCAAAAGTGACGTTTCTGAAGAATTTTAACAGTTTTCTTGTATCTACGAACGCCAGAATGCATAAAATTGACCTAAACGTCTACTTTTCCTATTCTGAGTCGATTCTGCATGCTTTAAGTGTGTTTGGTGGCTCAGAACCATCAAAAAACGTTGAAATATAGTTCAAATTCAATAAAAATCGACAAAAATACAGTTTCTAGCTAAAATTTGATGGTTTCGTTGCACTTTCCGAGCCCGTAGGGTATCTGATTGGCTTAAAAGTACAAGAAAACACTTCAAAAGTGACGTTTCTGAAGAATTTTAACAGTTTTCTTGTATCCACGAACGCCAGAATGCATAAAATTGACCTAAACGTCTCCTTTTCCTATTCTGAGTCGATTCTGCATGCTTTAAGTGTGTTTGGTGGCTCAGAACCATCAAAAAACTTTGAAATATAGTTCAAATTCAATAAAAATCGACAAAAATACAGTTTCTAGCTAAAATTTGATGGTTTCGTTGCACTTTCCGAGCCCGTAGGGTATCTGATTGGCTTAAAAGTACAAGAAAACACTTCAAAACTGACGTTTCTGAAGAATTTTAACAGTTTTCTTGTATCTACGAACGCCAGAATGCATAAAATTGACCTAAACGTCTCCTTTTCCTATTCTGAGTCGATTCTGCATGCTTTAAGTGTGTTTGGTTGCTCAGAACCATCAAAAAACGTTGAAATATAGTTCAAATTCAATAAAAATCGACAAAAATACAGTTTCTAGCTAAAATTTGATGGTTTCGTTGCACTTTCCGAGCCCGTAGGGTATCTGATTGGCTTAAAAGTTCAAGAAAACACTTCAAAAGTGACGTTTCTGAAGAATTTTAACAGTTTTCTTGTATCTACGAACGCCAGAATGCATAAAATTGACCTAAACGTCTCCTTTTCCTATTCTGAGTCGATTCTGCATGCTTTAAGTGTGTTTGGTGGCTCAGAACCATCAAAAAACGTTGAAATATAGTTCAAATTCAATAAAAATCGACAAAAGTACAGTTTCTAGCTAAAATTTGATGGTTTCGTTGCACTTTCCGAGCCCGTAGGGTATCTGATTGGCTTAAAAGTACAAGAAAACACTTCAAAAGTGAAGTTTCTGAAGAATTTTTACAGTTTTCTTGTATCTACGAACGCCAGAATGCATAAAATTGACCTAAACGTCTCCTTTTCCTATTCTGAGTCGATTCTGCATGCTTTAAGTGTGTTTGGTGGCTCAGAACCATCAAAAAACGTTGAAATATAGTTCAAATTCAATAAAAATCGACAAAAATACAGTTTCTAGCTAAAATTTGATGGTTTCGTTGCACTTTCCGAGCCCGTAGGGTATCTGATTGGCTTAAAAGTACAAGAAAACACTTCAAAAGTGACGTTTCTGAAGAATTTTAACAGTTTTCTTGTATCTACGAACGCCAGAATGCATAAAATTGACCTAAACGTCTCCTTTTCCTATTCTGAGTCGATTCTGCATGCTTTAAGTGTGTTTGGTGGCTCAGAACCATCAAAAAACGTTGAAATATAGTTCAAATTCAATAAAAATCGACAAAAATACAGTTTCTAGCTAAAATTTGATGGTTTCGTTGCACTTTCCGAGCCCGTTGGGTATCTGATTGGCTTAAAAGTACAAGAAAACACTTCAAAAGTGACGTTTCTGAAGAATTTTAACAGTTTTCTTGTATCTACGAACGCCAGAATGCATAAAATTGACCTAAACGTCTCCTTTTCCTATTCTGAGTCGATTCTGCATGCTTTAAGTGTGTTTGGTGGCTCAGAACCATCAAAAAACGTTGAAATATAGTTCAAATTCAATAAAAATCGACAAAAATACAGTTTCTAGCTAAAATTTGATGGTTTCGTTGCACTTTCCGAGCCCGTAGGGTATCTGATTGGCTTAAAAGTACAAGAAAACACTTCAAAAGTGACGTTTCTGAAGAATTTTAACAGTTTTCTTGTATCTACGAACGCCAGAATGCATAAAATTGACCTAAACGTCTCCTTTTCCTATTCTGAGTCGATTCTGCATGCTTTAAGTGTGTTTGGTGGCTCAGAACCATCAAAAAAACGTTGAAATATAGTTCAAATTCAATAAAAATCGACAAAAATACAGTTTCTAGCTAAAATTTGATGGTTTCGTTGCACTTTCCGAGCCCGTAGGGTATCTGATTGGCTTAAAAGTACAAGAAAACACTTCAAAAGTGACGTTTCTGAAGAATTTTAACAGTTTTCTTGTATCTACGAACGCCAGAATGCATAAAATTGACCTAAACGTCTCCTTTTCCTATTCTGAGTCGTTTCTGCATGCTTTAAGTGTGTTTGGTGGCTCAGAACCATCAAAAAACGTTGAAATATAGTTCAAATTCAATAAAAATCGACAAAAATACAGTTTGTAGCTAAAATTTGATGGTTTCGTTGCACTTTCCGAGCCCGTAGGGTATCTGATTGGCTTAAAAGTACAAGAAAACACTTCAAAAGTGACGTTTCTGAAGAATTTTAACAGTTTTCTTGTATCTACGAACGCCAGAATGCATAAAATTGACCTAAACGTCTCCTTTTCCTATTCTGAGTCGATTCTGCATGCTTTAAGTGTGTTTGGTGGCTCAGAACCATCAAAAAACGTTGAAATATAGTTCAAATTCAATAAAAATCGACAAAAATACAGTTTCTAGCTAAAATTTGATGGTTTCGTTGCACTTTCCGAGCCCGTAGGGTATCTGATTGGCTTAAAAGTACAAGAAAACACTTCAAAAGTGACGTTTCTGAAGAATTTTAACAGTTTTCTTGTATCTACGAACGCCAGAATGCATAAAATTGACCTAAACGTCTCCTTTTCCTATTCTGAGTCGATTCTGCATGCTTTAAGTGTGTTTGGTGGCTCAGAACCATCAAAAAACGTTGAAATATAGTTCAAATTCAATAAAAATCGACAAAAATACAGTTTCTAGAATTTTATGCATTCTGGCGTTCGTAGATACAAGAAAACTGTTAAAATTCTTCAGAAACGTCACTTTTGAAGTGTTTTCTTGTACTTTTAAGCCAATCAGATACCCTACGGGCTCGGAAAGTGCAACGAAACCATCAAATTTTAGCTAGAAACTGTATTTTTGTCGATTTTTATTGAATTTGAACTATATTTCAACGTTTTTTGATGGTTCTGAGCCACCAAACACACTTAAAGCATGCAGAATCGACTCAGAATAGGAAAAGGAGACGTTTAGGTCAATTTTATGCATTCTGGCGTTCGTAGATACAAGAAAACTGTTAAAATTCTTCAGAAACGTCACTTTTGAAGTGTTTTCTTGTACTTTTAAGCCAATCAGATACCCTACGGGCTCGGAAAGTGCAACGAAACCATCAAATTTTAGCTAGAAACTGTATTTTTGTCGATTTTTATTGAATTTGAACTATATTTCAACGTTTTTTGATGGTTCTGAGCCACCAAACACACTTAAAGCATGCAGAATCGACTCAGAATAGGAAAAGGAGACGTTTAGGTCAATTTTATGCATTCTGGCGTTCGTAGATACAAGAAAACTGTTAAAATTCTTCAGAAACGTCACTTTTGAAGTGTTTTCTTGTACTTTTAAGCCAATCAGATACCCTACGGGCTCGGAAAGTGCAACGAAACCATCAAATTTTAGCTAGAAACTGTATTTTTGTCGATTTTTATTGAATTTGAACTATATTTCAACGTTTTTTGATGGTTCTGAGCCACCAAACACACTTAAAGCATGCAGAATCGACTCAGAATAGGAAAAGGAGACGTTTAGGTCAATTTTATGCATTCTGGCGTTCGTAGATACAAGAAAACTGTTAAAATTCTTCAGAAACGTCACTTTTGAAGTGTTTTCTTGTACTTTTAAGCCAATCAGATACCCTACGGGCTCGGAAAGTGCAACGAAACCATCAAATTTTAGCTAGAAACTGTATTTTTGTCGATTTTTATTGAATTTGAACTATATTTCAACGTTTTTTGATGGTTCTGAGCCACCAAACACACTTAAAGCATGCAGAATCGACTCAGAATAGGAAAAGGAGACGTTTAGGTCAATTTTATGCATTCTGGAGTTCGTAGATACAAGAAAACTGTTAAAATTCTTCAGAAACGTCACTTTTGAAGTGTTTTCTTGTACTTTTAAGCCAATCAGATACCCTACGGGTTCGGAAAGTGCAACGAAACCATCAAATTTTAGCTAGAAACTGTATTTTTGTCGATTTTTATTGAATTTGAACTATTTTTCAACGTTTTTTGATGGTTCTGAGCCACCAAACACACTTAAAGCATGCAGAATCGACTCAGAATAGGAAAAGGAGACGTTTAGGTCAATTTTATGCATTCTGGCGTTCGTAGATACAAGAAAACTGTTAAAATTCTTCAGAAACGTCACTTTTGAAGTGTTTTCTTGTACTTTTAAGCCAATCAGATACCCTACGGGCTCGGAAAGTGCAACGAAACCATCAAATTTTAGCTAGAAACTGTATTTTTGTCGATTTTTATTGAATTTGAACTATATTTCAACGTTTTTTGATGGTTCTGAGCCACCAAACACACTTAAAGCATGCAGAATCGACTCAGAATAGGAAAAGGAGACGTTTAGGTCAATTTTATGCATTCTGGCGTTCGTAGATACAAGAAAACTGTTAAAATTCTTCAGAAACGTCACTTTTGAAGTGTTTTCTTGTACTTTTAAGCCAATCAGATACCCTACGGGCTCGGAAAGTGCAACGAAACCATCAAATTTTAGCTAGAAACTGTATTTTTGTCGATTTTTATTGAATTTGAACTATATTTCAACGTTTTTTGATGGTTCTGAGCCACCAAACACACTTAAAGCATGCAGAATCGACTCAGAATAGGAAAAGGAGACGTTTAGGTCAATTTTATGCATTCTGGCGTTCGTAGATACAAGAAAACTGTTAAAATTCTTCAGAAACGTCACTTTTGAAGTGTTTTCTTGTACTTTTAAGCCAATCAGATACCCTACGGGCTCGGAAAGTGCAACGAAACCATCAAATTTTAGCTAGAAACTGTATTTTTGTCGATTTTTATTGAATTTGAACTATATTTCAACGTTTTTTGATGGTTCTGAGCCACCAAACACCCTTAAAGCATGCAGAATCGACTCAGAATAGGAAAAGGAGACGTTTAGGTCAATTTTATGCATTCTGGCGTTCGTAGATACAAGAAAACTGTTAAAATTCTTCAGAAACGTCACTTTTGAAGTGTTTTCTTGTACTTTTAAGCCAATCAGATATCCTACGGGCTCGGAAAGTGCAACGAAACCATCAAATTTTAGCTAGAAACTGTATTTTTGTCGATTTTTATTGAATTTGAACTATATTTCAACGTTTTTTGATGGTTCTGAGCCACCAAACACACTTAAAGCATGCAGAATCGACTCAGAATAGGAAAAGGAGACGTTTAGGTCAATTTTATGCATTCTGGCGTTCGTAGATACAAGAAAACTGTTAAAATTCTTCAGAAACGTCACTTTTGAAGTGTTTTCTTGTACTTTTAAGCCAATCAGATACACTACGGGCTCGGAAAGTGCAACGAAACCATCAAATTTTAGCTAGAAACTGTATTTTTGTCGATTTTTATTGAATTTGAACTATATTTCAACGTTTTTTGATGGTTCTGAGCCACCAAACACACTTAAAGCATGCAGAATCGACTCAGAATAGGAAAAGGAGACGTTTAGGTCAATTTTATGCATTCTGGCGTTCGTAGATACAAGAAAACTGTTAAAATTCTTCAGAAACGTCACTTTTGAAGTGTTTTCTTGTACTTTTAAGCCAATCAGATACCCTACGGTTTCGGAAAGTGCAACGAAACCATCAAATTTTAGCTAGAAACTGTATTTTTGTCGATTTTTATTGAATTTGAACTATATTTCAACGTTTTTTGATGGTTCTGAGCCACCAAACACACTTAAAGCATGCAGAATCGACTCAGAATAGGAAAAGGAGACGTTTAGGTCAATTTTATGCATTCTGGCGTTCGTAGATACAAGAAAACTGTTAAAATTCTTCAGAAACGTCACTTTTGAAGTGTTTTCTTGTACTTTTAAGCCAATCAGATACCCTACGGGCTCGGAAAGTGCAACGAAACCATCAAATTTTAGCTAGAAACTGTATTTTTGTCGATTTTTATTGAATTTGAACTATATTTCAACGTTTTTTGGTGGTTCTGAGCCACCAAACACACTTAAAGCATGCAGAATCGACTCAGAATAGGAAAAGGAGACGTTTAGGTCAATTTTATGCATTCTGGCGTTCGTAGATACAAGAAAACTGTTAAAATTCTTCAGAAACGTCACTTTTGAAGTGTTTTCTTGTACTTTTAAGCCAATCAGATACCCTACGGGCTCGGAAAGTGCAACGAAACCATCAAATTTTAGCTAGAAACTGTATTTTTGTCGATTTTTATTGAATTTGAACTATATTTCAACGTTTTTTGATGGTTCTGAGCCACCAAACACACTTAAAGCATGCAGAATCGATTCAGAATAGGAAAAGGAGACGTTTAGGTCAATTTTATGCATTCTGGCGTTCGTAGATACAAGAAAACTGTTAAAATTCTTCAGAAACGTCACTTTTGAAGTGTTTTCTTGTACTTTTAAGCCAATCAGATACCCTACGGGCTCGGAAAGTGCAACGAAACCATCAAATTTTAGCTAGAAACTGTATTTTTGTCGATTTTTATTGAATTTGAACTATATTTCAACGTTTTTTGATGGTTCTGAGCCACCAAACACCCTTAAAGCATGCAGAATCGACTCAGAATAGGAAAAGGAGACGTTTAGGTCAATTTTATGCATTCTGGCGTTCGTAGATACAAGAAAACTGTTAAAATTCTTCAGAAACGTCACTTTTGAAGTGTTTTCTTGTACTTTTAAGCCAATCAGATACCCTACCGGCTCGGAAAGTGCAACGAAACCATCAAATTTTAGCTAGAAACTGTATTTTTGTCGATTTTTATTGAATTTGAACTATATTTCAACGTTTTTTGATGGTTCTGAGCCACCAAACACACTTAAAGCATGCAGAATCGACTCAGAATAGGAAAAGGAGACGTTTAGGTCAATTTTATGCATTCTGGCGTTCGTAGATACAAGAAAACTGTTAAAATTCTTCAGAAACGTCACTTTTGAAGTGTTTTCTTGTACTTTTAAGCCAATCAGATACCCTACGGGCTCGGAAAGTGCAACGAAACCATCAAATTTTAGCTAGAAACTGTATTTTTGTCGATTTTTATTGAATTTGAACTATATTTCAACGTTTTTTGATGGTTCTGAGCCACCAAACACACTTAAAGCATGCAGAATCGACTCAGAATAGGAAAAGGAGACGTTTAGGTCAATTTTATGCATTCTGGCGTTCGTAGATACAAGAAAACTGTTAAAATTCTTCAGAAACGTCACTTTTGAAGTGTTTTCTTGTACTTTTAAGCCAATCAGATACACTACGGGCTCGGAAACTGCAACGAAACCATCAAATTTTAGCTAGAAACTGTATTTTTGTTGATTTTTATTGAATTTGAACTATATTTCAACGTTTTTTGATGGTTCTGAGCCACCAAACACACTTAAAGCATGCAGAATCGACTCAGAATAGGAAAAGGAGACGTTTAGGTCAATTTTATGCATTCTGGCGTTCGTAGATACAAGAAAACTGTTAAAATTCTTCAGAAACGTCACTTTTGAAGTGTTTTCTTGTACTTTTAAGCCAATCAGATACCCTACGGGCTCGGAAAGTGCAACGAAACCATCAAATTTTAGCTAGAAACTGTATTTTTGTCGATTTTTATTGAATTTGAACTATATTTCAACGTTTTTTGATGGTTCTGAGCCACCAAACACACTTAAAGCATGCAGAAACGACTCAGAATAGGAAAAGGAGACGTTTAGGTCAATTTTATGCATTCTGGCGTTCGTAGATACAAGAAAACTGTTAAAATTCTTCAGAAACGTCACTTTTGAAGTGTTTTCTTGTACTTTTAAGCCAATCAGATACCCTACGGGCTCGGAAAGTGCAACGAAACCATCAAATTTTAGCTAGAAACTGTATTTTTGTCGATTTTTATTGAATTTGAACTATATTTCAAAGTTTTTTGATGGTTCTGAGCCACCAAACACACTTAAGGCATGCAGAATCGACTCAGAATAGGAAAAGGAGACGTTTAGGTCAATTTTATGCATTCTGGCGTTCGTAGATACAAGAAAACTGTTAAAATTCTTCAGAAACGTCACTTTTGAAGTGTTTTCTTGTACTTTTAAGCCAATCAGATACCCTACGGGCTCGGAAAGTGCAACGAAACCATCAAATTTTAGCTAGAAACTGTATTTTTGTCGATTTTTATTGAATTTGAACTATATTTCAACGTTTTTTGATGGTTCTGAGCCACCAAACACACTTAAAGCATGCAGAATCGACTCAGAATAGGAAAAGGAGACGTTTAGGTCAATTTTATGCATTCTGGCGTTCGTAGATACAAGAAAACTGTTAAAATTCTTCAGAAACGTCACTTTTGAAGTGTTTTCTTGTACTTTTAAGCCAATCAGATACCCTACGGGCTCGGAAAGTGCAACGAAACCATCAAATTTTAGCTAGAAACTGTATTTTTGTCGATTTTTATTGAATTTGAACTATATTTCAACGTTTTTTGATGGTTCTGAGCCACCAAACACACTTAAAGCATGCAGAATCGACTCAGAATAGGAAAAGGAGACGTTTAGGTCAATTTTATGCATTCTGGCGTTCGTAGATACAAGAAAACTGTTAAAATTCTTCAGAAACGTCACTTTTGAAGTGTTTTCTTGTACTTTTAAGCCAATCAGATACCCTACGGGCTCGGAAAGTGCAACGAAACCATCAAATTTTAGCTAGAAACTGTATTTTTGTCGATTTTTATTGAATTTGAACTATATTTCAACGTTTTTTGATGGTTCTGAGCCACCAAACATACTTAAAGCATGCAGTATCGACTCAGAATAGGAAAAGGAGACGTTTAGGTCAATTTTATGCATTCTGGCGTTCGTAGATACAAGAAAACTGTTAAAATTCTTCAGAAACGTCACTTTTGAAGTGTTTTCTTGTACTTTTAAGCCAATCAGATACCCTACGGGCTCGGAAAGTGCAACGAAACCATCAAATTTTAGCTAGAAACTGTATTTTTGTCGACTTTTATTGAATTTGAACTATATTTCAACGTTTTTTGATGGTTCTGAGCCACCAAACACACTTAAAGCATGCAGAATCGACTCAGAATAGGAAAAGGAGACGTTTAGGTCAATTTTATGCATTCTGGCGTTCGTAGATACAAGAAAACTGTTAAAATTCTTCAGAAACGTCACTTTTGAAGTGTTTTCTTGTACTTTTAAGCTAATCAGATACCCTACGGGCTCGGAAAGTGCAACGAAACCATCAAATTTTAGCTAGAAACTGTATTTTTGTCGATTTTTATTGAATTTGAACTATATTTCAACGTTTTTTGATGGTTCTGAGCCACCAAACACACTTAAAGCATGCAGAATCGACTCAGAATAGGAAAAGGAGACGTTTAGGTCAATTTTATGCATTCTGGCGTTCGTAGATACAAGAAAACTGTTAAAATTCTTCAGAAACGTCACTTTTGAAGTGTTTTCTTGTACTTTTAAGCCAATCAGATACCCTACGGGCTCGGAAAGTGCAACGAAACCATCAAATTTTAGCTAGAAACTGTATTTTTGTCGATTTTTATTGAATTTGAACTATATTTCAACGTTTTTTGATGGTTCTGAGCCACCAAACACACTTAAAGCATGCAGAATCGGCTCAGAATAGGAAAAGGAGACGTTTAGGTCAATTTTATGCATTCTGGCGTTCGTAGATACAAGAAAACTGTTAAAATTCTTCAGAAACGTCACTTTTGAAGTGTTTTCTTGTACTTTTAAGCCAATCTGATACCCTACGGGCTCGGAAAGTGCAACGAAACCATCAAATTTTAGCTAGAAACTGTATTTTTGTCGATTTTTATTGAATTTGAACTATATTTCAACGTTTTTTGATGGTTCTGAGCCACCAAACACACTTAAAGCATGCAGAATCGACTCAGAATAGGAAAAGGAGACGTTTAGGTCAATTTTATGCATTCTGGCGTTCGTAGATACAAGAAAACTGTTAAAATTCTTCAGAAACGTCACTTTTGAAGTGTTTTCTTGTACTTTTAAGCCAATCAGATACCCTACGGGCTCGGAAAGTGCAACGAAACCATCAAATTTTAGCTAGAAACTGTATTTTTGTCGATTTTTATTGAATTTGAACTATATTTCAACGTTTTTTGATGGTTCTGAGCCACCAAACACACTTAAAGCATGCAGAATCGACTCAGAATAGGAAAAGGAGACGTTTAGGTCAATTTTATGCATTCTGGCGTTCGTAGATACAAGAAAACTGTTAAAATTCTTCAGAAACGTCACTTTTGAAGTGTTTTCTTGTACTTTTAAGCCAATCAGATACCCTACGGGCTCGGAAAGTGCAACGAAACCATCAAATTTTAGCTAGAAACTGTATTTTTGTCGATTTTTATTGAATTTGAACTATATTTCAACGTTTTTTGATGGTTCTGAGCCACCAAACACACTTAAAGCATGCAGAATCGACTCAGAATAGGAAAAGGAGATGTTTAGGTCAATTTTATGCATTCTGGCGTTCGTAGATACAAGAAAACTGTTAAAATTCTTCAGAAACGTCACTTTTGAAGTGTTTTCTTGTACTTTTAAGCCAATCAGATACCCTACGGGCTCGGAAAGTGCAACGAAACCATCAAATTTTAGCTAGAAACTGTATTTTTGTCGATTTTTATTGAATTTGAACTATATTTCAACGTTTTTTGATGGTTCTGAGCCACCAAACACACTTAAAGCATGCAGAATCGATTCAGAATAGGAAAAGGAGACGTTTAGGTCAATTTTATGCATTCTGGCGTTCGTAGATACAAGAAAACTGTTAAAATTCTTCAGAAACGTCACTTTTGAAGTGTTTTCTTGTACTTTTAAGCCAATCAGATACCCTACGGGCTCGGAAAGTGCAACGAAACCATCAAATTTTAGCTAGAAACTGTATTTTTGTCGATTTTTATTGAATTTGAACTATATTTCAACGTTTTTTGATGGTTCTGAGCCACCAAACACACTTAAAGCATGCAGAATCGATTCAGAATAGGAAAAGGAGACGTTTAGGTCAATTTTATGCATTCTGGCGTTCGTAGATACAAGAAAACTGTTAAAATTCTTCAGAAACGTCACTTTTGAAGTGTTTTGTTGTACTTATAAGCCAATCAGATACCCTACGGGCTCGGAAAGTGCAACGAAACCATCAAATTTTAGCTAGAAACTGTATTTTTGTCGATTTTTATTGAATTTGAACAATATTTCAACGTTTTTTGATGGTTCTGAGCCACCAAACACACTTAAAGCATGCAGAATCGACTCAGAATAGGAAAAGGAGACGTTTAGGTCAATTTTATGCATTCTGGCGTTCGTAGATACAAGAAAACTGTTAAAATTCTTCAGAAACGTCACTTTTGAAGTGTTTTCTTGTACTTTTAAGCCAATCAGATACCCTACGGGCTCGGAAAGTGCAACGAAACCATCAAATTTTAGCTAGAAACTGTATTTTTGTCGATTTTTATTGAATTTGAACTATATTTCAACGTTTTTTGATGGTTCTGAGCCACCAAACACACTTAAAGCATGCAGAATCGACTCAGAATAGGAAAAGGAGACGTTTAGGTCAATTTTATGCATTCTGGCGTTCGTAGATACAAGAAAACTGTTAAAATTCTTCAGAAACGTCACTTTTGAAGTGTTTTCTTGGACTTTTAAGCCAATCAGATACCCTACGGGCTCGGAAAGTGCAACGAAACCATCAAATTTTAGCTAGAAACTGTATTTTTGTCGATTTTTATTGAATTTGAACTATATTTCAACGTTTTTTGATGGTTCTGAGCCACCAAACACACTTAAAGCATGCAGAATCGACTCAGAATAGGAAAAGGAGACGTTTAGGTCAATTTTATGCATTCTGGCGTTCGTAGATACAAGAAAACTGTTAAAATTCTTCAGAAACGTCACTTTTGAAGTGTTTTCTTGTACTTTTAAGCCAATCAGATACCCTACGGGCTCGGAAAGTGCAACGAAACCATCAAATTTTAGCTAGAAACTGTATTTTTGTCGACTTTTATTGAATTTGAACTATATTTCAACGTTTTTTGATGGTTCTGAGCCACCAAACACACTTAAAGCATGCAGAATCGACTCAGAATAGGAAAAGGAGACGTTTAGGTCAATTTTATGCATTCTGGCGTTCGTAGATACAAGAAAACTGTTAAAATTCTTCAGAAACATCACTTTTGAAGTGTTTTCTTGTACTTTTAAGCTAATCAGATACCCTACGGGCTCGGAAAGTGCAACGAAACCATCAAATTTTAGCTAGAAACTGTATTTTTGTCGATTTTTATTGAATTTGAACTCTATTTCAACGTTTTTTGATGGTTCTGAGCCACCAAACACACTTAAAGCATGCAGAATCGACACAGAATAGGAAAAGGAGACGTTTAGGTCAATTTTATGCATTCTGGCGTTCGTAGATACAAGAAAACTGTTAAAATTCTTCAGAAACGTCACTTTTGAAGTGTTTTCTTGTACTTTTAAGCCAATCAGATACCCTACGGGCTCGGAAAGTGCAACGAAACCATCAAATTTTAGCTAGAAACTGTATTTTTGTCGATTTTTATTGAATTTGAACTATATTTCAACGTTTTTTGATGGTTCTGAGCCACCAAACACACTTAAAGCATGCAGAATCGACTCAGAATAGGAAAAGGAGACGTTTAGGTCAATTTTATGCATTCTGGCGTTCGTAGATACAAGAAAACTGTTAAAATTCTTCAGAAACGTCACTTTTGAAGTGTTTTCTTGTACTTTTAAGCCAATCAGATACCCTACGGGCTCGGAAAGTGCAACGAAACCATCAAATTTTAGCTAGAAACTGTATTTTTGTCGATTTTTATTGAATTTGAACTATATTTCAACGTTTTTTGATGGTTCTGAGCCACCAAACACACTTAAAACATGCAGAATCGACTCAGAATAGGAAAAGGAGACGTTTAGGTCAATTTTATGCATTCTGGCGTTCGTAGATACAAGAAAACTGTTAAAATTCTTCAGAAACGTCACTTTTGAAGTGTTTTCTTGTACTTTTAAGCCAATCAGATACCCTACGGGCTCGGAAAGTGCAACGAAACCATCAAATTTTAGCTAGAAACTGTATTTTTGTCGATTTTTATTGAATTTGAACTATATTTCAACGTTTTTTGATGGTTCTGAGCCACCAAACACACTTAAGGCATGCAGAATCGATTCAGAATAGGAAAAGGAGACGTTTAGGTCAATTTTATGCATTCTGGCGTTCGTAGATACAAGAAAACTGTTAAAATTCTTCAGAAACGTCACTTTTGAAGTGTTTTCTTGTACTTTTAAGCCAATCAGATACCCTACGGGCTCGGAAAGTGCAACGAAACCATCAAATTTTAGCTAGAAACTGTATTTTTGTCGATTTTTATTGAATTTGAACTATATTTCAACGTTTTTTGATGGTTCTGAGCCACCAAACACACTTAAAGCATGCAGAATCGACTCAGAATAGGAAAAGGAGACGTTTAGGTCAATTTTATGCATTCTGGCGTTCGTAGATACAAGAAAACTGTTAAAATTCTTCAGAAACGTCACTTTTGAAATGTTTTCTTGTACTTTTAAGCCAATCAGATACCCTACGGGCTCGGAAAGTGCAACGAAACCATCAAATTTTAGCTAGAAACTGTATTTTTGCCGATTTTTTTTGAATTTGAACTATATTTCAACGTTTTTTGATGGTTCTGAGCCACCAAACACACTTAAAGCATGCAGAATCGACTCAGAATAGGAAAAGGAGACGTTTAGGTCAATTTTATGCATTCTGGCGTTCGTAGATACAAGAAAACTGTTAAAATTCTTCAGAAACGTCACTTTTGAAGTGTTTTCTTGTACTTTTAAGCCAATCAGATACCCTACGGGCTCGGAAAGTGCAACGAAACCATCAAATTTTAGCTAGAAACTGTATTTTTGTCGATTGTTATTGAATTTGAACTATATTTCAACGTTTTTTGATGGTTCTGAGCCACCAAACACACTTAAAGCATGCAGAATCGACTCAGAATAGGAAAAGGAGACGTTTAGGTCAATTTTATGCATTCTGGCGTTCGTAGATACAAGAAAACTGTTAAAATTCTTCAGAAACGTCACTTTTGAAGTGTTTTCTTGTACTTTTAAGCCAATCAGATACCCCACGGGCTCGGAAAGTGCAACGAAACCATCAAATTTTAGCTAGAAACTGTATTTTTGTCGATTTTTATTGAATTTGAACTATATTTCAACGTTTTTTGATGGTTCTGAGCCACCAAACACACTTAAAGCATGCAGAATCGACTCAGAATAGGAAAAGGAGACGTTTAGGTCAATTTTATGCATTCTGGCTTTCGTAGATACAAGAAAACTGTTAAAATTCTTCAGAAACGTCACTTTTGAAGTGTTTTCTTGTACTTTTAAGCCAATCAGATACCCTACGGGCTCGGAAAGTGCAACGAAACCATCAAATTTTAGCTAGAAACTGTATTTTTGTCGATTTTTATTGAATTTGAACTATATTTCAACGTTTTTTGATGGTTCTGAGCCACCAAACACACTTAAAGCATGCAGAATCGACTCAGAATAGGAAAAGGAGACGTTTAGGTCAATTTTATGCATTCTGGCGTTCGTAGATACAAGAAAACTGTTAAAATTCTTCAGAAACGTCACTTTTGAAGTGTTTTCTTGTACTTTTAAGCCAATCAGATACCCTACGGGCTCGGAAAGTGCAACGAAACCATCAAATTTTAGCTAGAAACTGTATTTTTGTCGATTTTTATTGAATTTGAACTATATTTCAACGTTTTTTGATGGTTCTGAGCCACCAAACACACTTAAAGCATGCAGAATCGACTCAGAATAGGAAAAGGAGACGTTTAGGTCAATTTTATGCATTCTGGCGTTCGTAGATACAAGAAAACTGTTAAAATTCTTCAGAAACGTCACTTTTGAAGTGTTTTCTTGTACTTTTAAGCCAATCAGATACCCTACGGGCTCGGAAAGTGCAACGAAACCATCAAATTTTAGCTAGAAACTGTATTTTTGTCGATTTTTATTGAATTTGAACTATATTTCAACGTTTTTTGATGGTTCTGAGCCACCAAACACACTTAAAGCATGCAGAATCGACTCAGAATAGGAAAAGGATACGTTTAGGTCAATTTTATGCATTCTGGCGTTCGTAGATACAAGAAAACTGTTAAAATTCTTCAGAAACGTCACTTTTGAAGTGTTTTCTTGTACTTTTAAGCCAATCAGATACCCTACGGGCTCGGAAAGTGCAACGAAACCATCAAATTTTAGCTAGAAACTGTATTTTTGTCGATTTTTATTGAATTTGAACACTATTTCAACGTTTTTTGATGGTTCTGAGCCACCAAACACACTTAAAGCATGCAGAATCGATTCAGAATAGGAAAAGGAGACGTTTAGGTCAATTTTATGCATTCTGGCGTTCGTAGATACAAGAAAACTGTTAAAATTCTTCAGAAACGTCACTTTTGAAGTGTTTTGTTGTACTTTTAAGCCAATCAGATACCCTACGGGCTCGGAAAGTGCAACGAAACCATCAAATTTTAGCTAGAAACTGTATTTTTGTCGACTTTTATTGAATTTGAACTATATTTCAACGTTTTTTGATGGTTCTGAGCCACCAAACACACTTAAAGCATGCAGAATCGACTCAGAATAGGAAAAGGAGACGTTTAGGTCAATTTTATGCATTCTGGCGTTCGTAGATACAAGAAAACTGTTAAAATTCTTCAGAAACGTCACTTTTGAAGTGTTTTCTTGTACTTTTAAGCTAATCAGATACCCTACGGGCTCGGAAAGTGCAACGAAACCATCAAATTTTAGCTAGAAACTGAATTTTTGTCGATTTTTATTGAATTTGAACTCTATTTCAACGTTTTTTGATGGTTCTGAGCCACCAAACACACTTAAAGCATGCAGAATCGACACAGAATAGGAAAAGGAGACGTTTAGGTCAATTTTATGCATTCTGGTGTTCGTAGATACAAGAAAACTGTTAAAATTCTTCAGAAACGTCACTTTTGAAGTGTTTTCTTGTACTTTTAAGCCAATCAGATACCCTACGGGCTCGGAAAGTGCAACGAAACCATCAAATTTTAGCTAGAAACTGTATTTTTGTCGATTTTTATTGAATTTGAACTATATTTCAACGTTTTTTGATGGTTCTGAGCCACCAAACACACTTAAAGCATGCAGAATCGACTCAGAATAGGAAAAGGAGACGTTTAGGTCAATTTTATGCATTCTGGCGTTCGTAGATACAAGAAAACTGTTAAAATTCTTCAGAAACGTCACTTTTGAAGTGTTTTCTTGTACTTTTAAGCCAATCAGATACCCTACGGGCTCGGAAAGTGCAACGAAACCATCAAATTTTAGCTAGAAACTGTATTTTTGTCGATTTTTATTGAATTTGAACTATATTTCAACGTTTTTTGATGGTTCTGAGCCACCAAACACACTTAAAGCATGCAGAATCGACTCAGAATAGGAAAAGGAGACGTTTAGGTCAATTTTATGCATTCTGGCGTTCGTAGATACAAGAAAACTGTTAAAATTCTTCAGAAACGTCACTTTTGAAGTGTTTTCTTGTACTTTTAAGCCAATCAGATACCCTACGGGCTCGGAAAGTGCAACGAAACCATCAAATTTTAGCTAGAAACTGTATTTTTGTCGATTTTTATTGAATTTGAACTATATTTCAACGTTTTTTGATGGTTCTGAGCCACCAAACACACTTAAAGCATGCAGAATCGACTCAGAATAGGAAAAGGAGACGTTTAGGTCAATTTTATGCATTCTGGCGTTCGTAGATACAAGAAAACTGTTAAAATTCTTCAGAAACGTCACTTTTGAAGTGTTTTCTTGTACTTTTAAGCCAATCAGATACCCTACGGGCTCGGAAAGTGGAACGAAACCATCAAATTTTAGCTAGAAACTGTATTTTTGTCGATTTTTATTGAATTTGAACTATATTTCAACGTTTTTTGATGGTTCTGAGCCACCAAACACACTTAAAGCATGCAGAATCGACTCAGAATAGGAAAAGGAGACGTTTAGGTCAATTTTATGCATTCTGGCGTTCGTAGATACAAGAAAACTGTTAAAATTCTTCAGAAACGTCACTTTTGAAATGTTTTCTTGTACTTTTAAGCCAATCAGATACCCTACGGGCTCGGAAAGTGCAACGAAACCATCAAATTTTAGCTAGAAACTGTATTTTTGCCGATTTTTTTTGAATTTGAACTATATTTCAACGTTTTTTGATGGTTCTGAGCCACCAAACACACTTAAAGCATGCAGAATCGACTCAGAATAGGAAAAGGAGACGTTTAGGTCAATTTTATGCATTCTGGCGTTCGTAGATACAAGAAAACTGTTAAAATTCTTCAGAAACGTCACTTTTGAAGTGTTTTCTTGTACTTTTAAGCCAATCAGATACCCTACGGGCTCGGAAAGTGCAACGAAACCATCAAATTTTAGCTAGAAACTGTATTTTTGTCGATTGTTATTGAATTTGAACTATATTTCAACGTTTTTTGATGGTTCTGAGCCACCAAACACACTTAAAGCATGCAGAATCGACTCAGAATAGGAAAAGGAGACGTTTAGGTCAATTTTATGCATTCTGGCGTTCGTAGATACAAGAAAACTGTTAAAATTCTTCAGAAACGTCACTTTTGAAGTGTTTTCTTGTACTTTTAAGCCAATCAGATACCCCACGGGCTCGGAAAGTGCAACGAAACCATCAAATTTTAGCTAGAAACTGTATTTTTGTCGATTTTTATTGAATTTGAACTATATTTCAACGTTTTTTGATGGTTCTGAGCCACCAAACACACTTAAAGCATGCAGAATCGACTCAGAATAGGAAAAGGAGACGTTTAGGTCAATTTTATGCATTCTGGCTTTCGTAGATACAAGAAAACTGTTAAAATTCTTCAGAAACGTCACTTTTGAAGTGTTTTCTTGTACTTTTAAGCCAATCAGATACCCTACGGGCTCGGAAAGTGCAACGAAACCATCAAATTTTAGCTAGAAACTGTATTTTTGTCGATTTTTATTGAATTTGAACTATATTTCAACGTTTTTTGATGGTTCTGAGCCACCAAACACACTTAAAGCATGCAGAATCGACTCAGAATAGGAAAAGGAGACGTTTAGGTCAATTTTATGCATTCTGGCGTTCGTAGATACAAGAAAACTGTTAAAATTCTTCAGAAACGTCACTTTTGAAGTGTTTTCTTGTACTTTTAAGCCAATCAGATACCCTACGGGCTCGGAAAGTGCAACGAAACCATCAAATTTTAGCTAGAAACTGTATTTTTGTCGATTTTTATTGAATTTGAACTATATTTCAACGTTTTTTGATGGTTCTGAGCCACCAAACACACTTAAAGCATGCAGAATCGACTCAGAATAGGAAAAGGAGACGTTTAGGTCAATTTTATGCATTCTGGCGTTCGTAGATACAAGAAAACTGTTAAAATTCTTCAGAAACGTCACTTTTGAAGTGTTTTCTTGTACTTTTAAGCCAATCAGATACCCTACGGGCTCGGAAAGTGGAACGAAACCATCAAATTTTAGCTAGAAACTGTATTTTTGTCGATTTTTATTGAATTTGAACTATATTTCAACGTTTTTTGATGGTTCTGAGCCACCAAACACACTTAAAGCATGCAGAATCGACTCAGAATAGGAAAAGGATACGTTTAGGTCAATTTTATGCATTCTGGCGTTCGTAGATACAAGAAAACTGTTAAAATTCTTCAGAAACGTCACTTTTGAAGTGTTTTCTTGTACTTTTAAGCCAATCAGATACCCTACGGGCTCGGAAAGTGCAACGAAACCATCAAATTTTAGCTAGAAACTGTATTTTTGTCGATTTTTATTGAATTTGAACTATATTTCAACGTTTTTTTGATGGTTCTGAGCCACCAAACACACTTAAAGCATGCAGAATCGACTCAGAATAGGAAAAGGAGACGTTTAGGTCAATTTTATGCATTCTGGCGTTCGTAGATACAAGAAAACTGTTAAAATTCTTCAGAAACGTCACTTTTGAAGTGTTTTCTTGTACTTTTAAGCCAATCAGATACCCTACGGGCTCGGAAAGTGCAACGAAACCATCAAATTTTAGCTAGAAACTGTATTTTTGTCGATTTTTATTGAATTTGAACTATATTTCAACGTTTTTTGATGGTTCTGAGCCACCAAACACACTTAAAGCATGCAGAATCGACTCAGAATAGGAAAAGGAGACGTTTAGGTCAATTTTATGCATTCTGGCGTTCGTAGATACAAGAAAACTGTTAAAATTCTTCAGAAACGTCACTTTTGAAGTGTTTTCTTGTACTTTTAAGCCAATCAGATACCCTACGGGCTCGGAAAGTGCAACGAAACCATCAAATTTTAGCTAGAAACTGTATTTTTGTCGATTTTTATTGAATTTGAACTATATTTCAACGTTTTTTGATGGTTCTGAGCCACCAAACACACTTAAAGCATGCAGAATTGACTCAGAATAGGAAAAGGAGACGTTTAGGTCAATTTTATGCATTCTGGCGTTCGTAAATACAAGAAAACTGTTAAAATTCTTCAGAAACGTCACTTTTGAAGTGTTTTCTTGTACTTTTAAGCCAATCAGATACCCTACGGGCTCGGAAAGTGCAACGAAACCATCAAATTTTAGCTAGAAACTGTATTTTTGTCGATTTTTATTGAATTTGAACTATATTTCAACGTTTTTTGATGGTTCTGAGCCACCAAACACACTTAAAGCATGCAGAATCGACTCAGAATAGGAAAAGGAGACGTTTAGGTCAATTTTATGCATTCTGGCGTTCGTAGATACAAGAAAACTGTTAAAATTCTTCAGAAACGTCACTTTTGAAGTGTTTTCTTGTACTTTTAAGCCAATCAGATACCCTACGGGCTCGGAAAGTGCAACGAAACCATCAAATTTTAGCTAGAAACTGTATTTTTGTCGATTTTTATTGAATTTGAACTATATTTCAACGTTTTTTGATGGTTCTGAGCCACCAAACACACTTAAAGCATGCAGAATCGACTCAGAATAGGAAAAGGAGACGTTTAGGTCAATTTTATGCATTCTGGCGTTCGTAGATACAAGAAAACTGTTAAAATTCTTCAGAAACGTCACTTTTGAAGTGTTTTCTTGTACTTTTAAGCCAATCAGATACCCTACGGGCTCGGAAAGTGCAACGAAACCATCAAATTTTAGCTAGAAACTGTATTTTTGTCGATTTTTATTGAATTTGAACTATATTTCAACGTTTTTTGATGGTTCTGAGCCACCAAACACACTTAAAGCATGCAGAATCGACTCAGAATAGGAAAAGGAGACGTTTAGGTCAATTTTATGCATTCTGGCGTTCGTAGATACAAGAAAACTGTTAAAATTCTTCAGAAACGTCACTTTTGAAGTGTTTTCTTCTACTTTTAAGCCAATCAGATACCCTACGGGCTCGGAAAGTGCAACGAAACCATCAAATTTTAGCTAGAAACTGTATTTTTGTCGATTTTTATTGAATTTGAACTATATTTCAACGTTTTTTGATGGTTCTGAGCCACCAAACACACTTAAAGCATGCAGAATCGACTCAGAATAGGAAAAGGAGACGTTTAGGTCAATTTTATGCATTCTGGCGTTCGTAGATACAAGAAAACTGTTAAAATTCTTCAGAAACGTCACTTTTGAAGTGTTTTCTTGTACTTTTAAGCCAATCAGATACCCTACGGGCTCGGAAAGTGCAACGAAACCATCAAATTTTAGCTAGAAACTGTATTTTTGTCGATTTTTATTGAATTTGAACTATATTTCAACGTTTTTTGATGGTTCTGAGCCACCAAACACACTTAAAGCATGCAGAATCGACTCAGAATAGGAAAAGGAGACGTTTAGGTCAATTTTATGCATTCTGGCGTTCGTAGATACAAGAAAACTGTTAAAATTCTTCAGAAACGTCACTTTTGAAGTGTTTTCTTGTACTTTTAAGCCAATCAGATACCCTACGGGCTCGGAAAGTGCAACGAAACCATCAAATTTTAGCTAGAAACTGTATTTTTGTCGATTTTTATTGAATTTGAACTATATTTCAACGTTTTTTGATGGTTCTGAGCCACCAAACACACTTAAAGCATGCAGAATTGACTCAGAATAGGAAAAGGAGACGTTTAGGTCAATTTTATGCATTCTGGCGTTCGTAAATACAAGAAAACTGTTAAAATTCTTCAGAAACGTCACTTTTGAAGTGTTTTCTTGTACTTTTAAGCCAATCAGATACCCTACGGGCTCGGAAAGTGCAACGAAACCATCAAATTTTAGCTAGAAACTGTATTTTTGTCGATTTTTATTGAATTTGAACTATATTTCAACGTTTTTTGATGGTTCTGAGCCACCAAACACACTTAAAGCATGCAGAATCGACTCAGAATAGGAAAAGGAGACGTTTAGGTCAATTTTATGCATTCTGGCGTTCGTAGATACAAGAAAACTGTTAAAATTCTTCAGAAACGTCACTTTTGAAGTGTTTTCTTGTACTTTTAAGCCAATCAGATACCCTACGGGCTCGGAAAGTGCAACGAAACCATCAAATTTTAGCTAGAAACTGTATTTTTGTCGATTTTTATTGAATTTGAACTATATTTCAACGTTTTTTGATGGTTCTGAGCCACCAAACACACTTAAAGCATGCAGAATCGACTCAGAATAGGAAAAGGAGACGTTTAGGTCAATTTTATGCATTCTGGCGTTCGTAGATACAAGAAAACTGTTAAAATTCTTCAGAAACGTCACTTTTGAAGTGTTTTCTTGTACTTTTAAGCCAATCAGATACCCTACGGGCTCGGAAAGTGCAACGAAACCATCAAATTTTAGCTAGAAACTGTATTTTTGTCGATTTTTATTGAATTTGAACTATATTTCAACGTTTTTTGATGGTTCTGAGCCACCAAACACACTTAAAGCATGCAGAATCGACTCAGAATAGGAAAAGGAGACGTTTAGGTCAATTTTATGCATTCTGGCGTTCGTAGATACAAGAAAACTGTTAAAATTCTTCAGAAACGTCACTTTTGAAGTGTTTTCTTCTACTTTTAAGCCAATCAGATACCCTACGGGCTCGGAAAGTGCAACGAAACCATCAAATTTTAGCTAGAAACTGTATTTTTGTCGATTTTTATTGAATTTGAACTATATTTCAACGTTTTTTGATGGTTCTGAGCCACCAAACACACTTAAAGCATGCAGAATCGACTCAGAATAGGAAAAGGAGACGTTTAGGTCAATTTTATGCATTCTGGCGTTCGTAGATACAAGAAAACTGTTAAAATTCTTCAGAAACGTCACTTTTGAAGTGTTTTCTTGTACTTTTAAGCCAATCAGATACCCAACGGGCTCGGAAAGTGCAACGAAACCATAAAATTTTAGCTAGAAACTGTATTTTTGTCGATTTTTATTGAATTTGAACTATATTTCAACGTTTTTTGATGGTTCTGTGCCACCAAACACACTTAAAGCATGCAGAATCGACTCAGAATAGGAAAAGGAGACGTTTAGGTCAATTTTATGCATTCTGGCGTTTGTAGATACAAGAAAACTGTTAAAATTCTTCAGAAACGTCACTTTTGAAATGTTTTCTTGTACTTTTAAGCCAATCAGATACCCTACGGGCTCGGAAAGTGCAACGAAACCATCAAATTTTAGCTAGAAACTGTATTTTTGCCGATTTTTTTTGAATTTGAACTATATTTCAACGTTTTTTGATGGTTCTGAGCCACCAAACACACTTAAAGCATGCAGAATCGACTCAGAATAGGAAAAGGAGACGTTTAGGTCAATTTTATGCATTCTGGCGTTCGTAGATACAAGAAAACTGTTAAAATTCTTCAGAAACGTCACTTTTGAAGTGTTTTCTTGTACTTTTAAGCCAATCAGATACCCTACGGGCTCGGAAAGTGCAACGAAACCATCAAATTTTAGCTAGAAACTGTATTTTTGTCGATTGTTATTGAATTTTAACTATATTTCAACGTTTTTTGATGGTTCTGAGCCACCAAACACACTTAAAGCATGCAGAATCGACTCAGAATAGGAAAAGGAGACGTTTAGGTCAATTTTATGCATTCTGGCGTTCGTAGATACAAGAAAACTGTTAAAATTCTTCAGAAACGTCACTTTTGAAGTGTTTTCTTGTACTTTTAAGCCAATCAGATACCCCACGGGCTCGGAAAGTGCAACGAAACCATCAAATTTTAGCTAGAAACTGTATTTTTGTCGATTTTTATTGAATTTGAACTATATTTCAACGTTTTTTGATGGTTCTGAGCCACCAAACACACTTAAAGCATGCAGAATCGACTCAGAATAGGAAAAGGAGACGTTTAGGTCAATTTTATGCATTCTGGCTTTCGTAGATACAAAGAAAACTGTAAAATTCTTCAGAAACGTCACTTTTGAAGTGTTTTCTTGTACTTTTAAGCCAATCAGATACCCTACGGGCTCGGAAAGTGCAACGAAACCATCAAATTTTAGCTAGAAACTGTATTTTTGTCGATTTTTATTGAATTTGAACTATATTTCAACGTTTTTTGATGGTTCTGAGCCACCAAACACACTTAAAGCATGCAGAATCGACTCAGAATAGGAAAAGGAGACGTTTAGGTCAATTTTATGCATTCTGGCGTTCGTAGATACAAGAAAACTGTTAAAATTCTTCAGAAACGTCACTTTTGAAGTGTTTTCTTGTACTTTTAAGCCAATCAGATACCCTACGGGCTCGGAAAGTGCAACGAAACCATCAAATTTTAGCTAGAAACTGTATTTTTGTCGATTTTTATTGAATTTGAACTATATTTCAACGTTTTTTGATGGTTCTGAGCCACCAAACACACTTAAAGCATGCAGAATCGACTCAGAATAGGAAAAGGAGACGTTTAGGTCAATTTTATGCATTCTGGCGTTCGTAGATACAAGAAAACTGTTAAAATTCTTCAGAAACGTCACTTTTGAAGTGTTTTCTTGTACTTTTAAGCCAATCAGATACCCTACGGGCTCGGAAAGTGCAACGAAACCATCAAATTTTAGCTAGAAACTGTATTTTTGTCGATTTTTATTGAATTTGAACTATATTTCAACGTTTTTTGATGGTTCTGAGCCACCAAACACACTTAAAGCATGCAGAATCGACTCAGAATAGGAAAAGGATACGTTTAGGTCAATTTTATGCATTCTGGCGTTCGTAGATACAAGAAAACTGTTAAAATTCTTCAGAAACGTCACTTTTGAAGTGTTTTCTTGTACTTTTAAGCCAATCAGATACCCTACGGGCTCGGAAAGTGCAACGAAACCATCAAATTTTAGCTAGAAACTGTATTTTTGTCGATTTTTATTGAATTTGAACTATATTTCAACGTTTTTTGATGGTTCTGAGCCACCAAACACACTTAAAGCATGCAGAATCGACTCAGAATAGGAAAAGGAGACGTTTAGGTCAATTTTATGCATTCTGGCGTTCGTAGATACAAGAAAACTGTTAAAATTCTTCAGAAACGTCACTTTTGAAGTGTTTTCTTGTACTTTTAAGCCAATCAGATACCCTACGGGCTCGGAAAGTGCAACGAAACCATCAAATTTTAGCTAGAAACTGTATTTTTGTCGATTTTTATTGAATTTGAACTATATTTCAACGTTTTTTGATGGTTCTGAGCCACCAAACACACTTAAAGCATGCAGAATCGACTCAGAATAGGAAAAGGAGACGTTTAGGTCAATTTTATGCATTCTGGCGTTCGTAGATACAAGAAAACTGTTAAAATTCTTCAGAAACGTCACTTTTGAAGTGTTTTCTTGTACTTTTAAGCCAATCAGATACCCTACGGGCTCGGAAAGTGCAACGAAACCATCAAATTTTAGCTAGAAACTGTATTTTTGTCGATTTTTATTGAATTTGAACTATATTTCAACGTTTTTTGATGGTTCTGAGCCACCAAACACACTTAAAGCATGCAGAATCGACTCAGAATAGGAAAAGGAGACGTTTAGGTCAATTTTATGCATTCTGGCGTTCGTAGATACAAGAAAACTGTTAAAATTCTTCAGAAACGTCACTTTTGAAGTGTTTTCTTGTACTTTTAAGCCAATCAGATACCCTACGGGCTCGGAAAGTGCAACGAAACCATCAAATTTTAGCTAGAAACTGTATTTTTGTCGATTTTTATTGAATTTGAACTATATTTCAACGTTTTTTGATGGTTCTGAGCCACCAAACACACTTAAAGCATGCAGAATCGACTCAGAATAGGAAAAGGAGACGTTTAGGTCAATTTTATGCATTCTGGCGTTCGTAGATACAAGAAAACTGTTAAAATTCTTCAGAAACGTCACTTTTGAAGTGTTTTCTTGTACTTTTAAGCCAATCAGATACCCTACGGGCTCGGAAAGTGCAACGAAACCATCAAATTTTAGCTAGAAACTGTATTTTTGTCGATTTTTATTGAATTTGAACTATATTTCAACGTTTTTTGATGGTTCTGAGCCACCAAACACACTTAAAGCATGCAGAATCGACTCAGAATAGGAAAAGGAGACGTTTAGGTCAATTTTATGCATTCTGGCGTTCGTAAATACAAGAAAACTGTTAAAATTCTTCAGAAACGTCACTTTTGAAGTGTTTTCTTGTACTTTTAAGCCAATCAGATACCCTACGGGCTCGGAAAGTGCAACGAAACCATCAAATTTTAGCTAGAAACTGTATTTTTGTCGATTTTTATTGAATTTGAACTATATTTCAACGTTTTTTGATGGTTCTGAGCCACCAAACACACTTAAAGCATGCAGAATCGACTCAGAATAGGAAAAGGAGACGTTTAGGTCAATTTTATGCATTCTGGCGTTCGTAGATACAAGAAAACTGTTAAAATTCTTCAGAAACGTCACTTTTGAAGTGTTTTCTTGTACTTTTAAGCCAATCAGATACCCTACGGGCTCGAAAAGTGCAACGAAACCATCAAATTTTAGCTAGAAACTGTATTTTTGTCGATTTTTATTGAATTTGAACTATATTTCAACGTTTTTTGATGGTTCTGAGCCACCAAACACACTTAAAGCATGCAGAATCGACTCAGAATAGGAAAAGGAGACGTTTAGGTCAATTTTATGCATTCTGGCGTTCGTAGATACAAGAAAACTGTTAAAATTCTTCAGAAACGTCACTTTTGAAGTGTTTTCTTGTACTTTTAAGCCAATCAGATACCCTACGGGCTCGGAAAGTGCAACGAAAGCATCAAATTTTAGCTAGAAACTGTATTTTTGTCGATTTTTATTGAATTTGAACTATATTTCAACGTTTTTTGATGGTTCTGAGCCACCAAACACACTTAAAGCATGCAGAATCGACTCAGAATAGGAAAAAGGAGACGTTTAGGTCAATTTTATGCATTCTGGCGTTCGTAGATACAAGAAAACTGTTAAAATTCTTCAGAAACGTCACTTTTGAAGTGTTTTCTTCTACTTTTAAGCCAATCAGATACCCTACGGGCTCGGAAAGTGCAACGAAACCATCAAATTTTAGCTAGAAACTGTATTTTTGTCGATTTTTATTGAATTTGAACTATATTTCAACGTTTTTTGATGGTTCTGAGCCACCAAACACACTTAAAGCATGCAGAATCGACTCAGAATAGGAAAAGGAGACGTTTAGGTCAATTTTATGCATTCTGGCGTTCGTAGATACAAGAAAACTGTTAAAATTCTTCAGAAACGTCACTTTTGAAGTGTTTTCTTGTACTTTTAAGCCAATCAGATACCCAACGGGCTCGGAAAGTGCAACGAAACCATAAAATTTTAGCTAGAAACTGTATTTTTGTCGATTTTTATTGAATTTGAACTATATTTCAACGTTTTTTGATGGTTCTGTGCCACCAAACACACTTAAAGCATGCAGAATCGACTCAGAATAGGAAAAGGAGACGTTTAGGTCAATTTTATGCATTCTGGCGTTCGTAGATACAAGAAAACTGTTAAAATTCTTCAGAAACGTCACTTTTGAAGTGTTTTCTTGTACTTTTAAGCCAATCAGATACCCTACGGGCTCGGAAAGTGCAACGAAACCATCAAATTTTAGCTAGAAACTGTATTTTTGTCGATTTTTATTGAATTTGAACTATATTTCAACGTTTTTTGATGGTTCTGAGCCACCAAACACACTTAAAGCATGCAGAATCGAATCAGAATAGGAAAAGGAGACGTTTAGGTCAATTTTATGCATTCTGGCGTTCGTAGATACAAGAAAACTGTTAAAATTCTTCAGAAACGTCACTTTTGAAGTGTTTTCTTGTACTTTTAAGCCAATCAGATACCCTACGGGCTCGGAAAGTGCAACGAAACCATCAAATTTTAGCTAGAAACTGTATTTTTGTCGATTTTTATTGAATTTGAACTATATTTCAACGTTTTTTGATGGTTCTGAGCCACCAAACACACTTAAAGCATGCAGAATCGACTCAGAATAGGAAAAGGAGACGTTTAGGTCAATTTTATGCATTCTGGCGTTCGTAGATACAAGAAAACTGTTAAAATTCTTCAGAAACGTCACTTTTGAAGTGTTTTCTTGTACTTTTAAGCCAATCAGATACCCTACGGGCTCGGAAAGTGCAACGAAACCATCAAATTTTAGCTAGAAACTGTATTTTTGTCGATTTTTATTGAATTTGAACTATATTTCAACGTTTTTTGATGGTTCTGAGCCACCAAACACACTTAAAGCATGCAGAATCGACTCAGAATAGGAAAAGGAGACGTTTAGGTCAATTTTATGCATTCTGGCGTTCGTAGATACAAGAAAACTGTTAAAATTCTTCAGAAACGTCACTTTTGAAGTGTTTTCTTCTACTTTTAAGCCAATCAGATACCCTACGGGCTCGGAAAGTGCAACGAAACCATCAAATTTTAGCTAGAAACTGTATTTTTGTCGATTTTTATTGAATTTGAACTATATTTCAACGTTTTTTGATGGTTCTGAGCCACCAAACACACTTAAAGCATGCAGAATCGACTCAGAATAGGAAAAGGAGACGTTTAGGTCAATTTTATGCATTCTGGCGTTCGTAGATACAAGAAAACTGTTAAAATTCTTCAGAAACGTCACTTTTGAAGTGTTTTCTTGTACTTTTAAGCCAATCAGATACCCTACGGGCTCGGAAAGTGCAACGAAACCATCAAATTTTAGCTAGAAACTGTATTTTTGTCGATTTTTATTGAATTTGAACTATATTTCAACGTTTTTTGATGGTTCTGAGCCACCAAACACACTTAAAGCATGCAGAATCGACTCAGAATAGGAAAAGGAGACGTTTAGGTCAAATTTATGCATTCTGGCGTTCGTAGATACAAGAAAACTGTTAAAATTCTTCAGAAACGTCACTTTTGAAGTGTTTTCTTGTCCTTTTAAGCCAATCAGATACCCTACGGGCTCGGAAAGTGCAACGAAACCATCAAATTTTAGCTAGAAACTGTATTTTTGTCGATTTTTATTGAATTTGAACTATATTTCAACGTTTTTTGATGGTTCTGAGCCACCAAACACACTTAAAGCATGCAGAATCGACTCAGAATAGGAAAAGGAGACGTTTAGGTCAATTTTATGCATTCTGGCGTTCGTAGATACAAGAAAACTGTTAAAATTCTTCAGAAACGTCACTTTTGAAGTGTTTTCTTGTACTTTTAAGCCAATCAGATACCCAACGGGCTCGGAAAGTGCAACGAAACCATCAAATTTTAGCTAGAAACTGTATTTTTGTCGATTTTTATTGAATTTGAACTATATTTCAACGTTTTTTGATGGTTCTGAGCCACCAAACACACTTAAAGCATGCAGAATCGACTCAGAATAGGAAAAGGAGACGTTTAGGTCAATTTTATGCATTCTGGCGTTCGTAGATACAAGAAAACTGTTAAAATTCTTCAGAAACGTCACTTTTGAAGTGTTTTCTTGTACTTTTAAGCCAATCAGATACCCTACGGGCTCGGAAAGTGCAACGAAACCATCAAATTTTAGCTAGAAACTGTATTTTTGTCGATTTTTATTGAATTTGAACTATATTTCAAGGTTTTTTGATGGTTCTGAGCCACCAAACACACTTGAAGCATGCAGAATCGACTCAGAATAGGAAAAGGAGACGTTTAGGTCAATTTTATGCATTCTGGCGTTCGTAGATACAAGAAAACTGTTAAAATTCTTCAGAAACGTCACTTTTGAAGTGTTTTCTTGTACTTTTAAGCCAATCAGATAACCAACGGGCTCGGAAAGTGCAACGAAACCATCAAATTTTAGCTAGAAACTGTATTTTTGTCGATTTTTATTGAATTTGAACTATATTTCAACGTTTTTTGATGGTTCTGAGCCACCAAACACACTTAAAGCATGCAGAATCGACTCAGAATAGGAAAAGGAGACGTTTAGGTCAATTTTATGCATTCTGGCGTTCGTAGATACAAGAAAACTGTTAAAATTCTTCAGAAAAGTCACTTTTGAAGTGTTTTCTTGTACTTTTAAGCCAATCAGATACCCTACGGGCTCGGAAAGTGCAACGAAACCATCAAATTTTAGCTAGAAACTGTATTTTTGTCGATTTTTATTGAATTTGAACTATATTTCAACGTTTTTTGATGGTTCTGAGCCACCAAACACACTTAAAGCATGCAGAATCGACTCAGAATAGGAAAAGGAGACGTTTAGGTCAATTTTGTGCATTCTGGCGTTCGTAGATACAAGAAAACTGTTAAAATTCTTCAGAAACGTCACTTTTGAAGTGTTTTCTTGTACTTTTAAGCCAATCAGATACCCTACGGGCCCGGAAAGTGCAACGAAACCATCAAATTTTAGCTAGAAACTGTATTTTTGTCGATTTTTATTGAATTTGAACTATATTTCAACGTTTTTTGATGGTTCTGAGCCACCAAACACACTTAAAGCATGCAGAATCGACTCAGAATAGGAAAAGGAGACGTTTAGGTCAATTTTATGCATTCTGGCGTTCGTAGATACAAGAAAACTGTTAAAATTCTTCAGAAACGTCACTTTTGAAGTGTTTTCTTGTACTTTTAAGCCAATCAGATACCCTACGGGCTCGGAAAGTGCAACGAAACCATCAAATTTTAGCTAGAAACTGTATTTTTGTCGATTTTTATTGAATTTGAACTATATTTCAACGTTTTTTGATGGTTCTGAGCCACCAAACACACTTAAAGCATGCAGAATCGACTCAGAATAGGAAAAGGAGACGTTTAGGTCAATTTTATGCATTCTGGCGTTCGTAGATACAAGAAAACTGTTAAAATTCTTCAGAAACGTCACTTTTGAAGTGTTTTCTTGTACTTTTAAGCCAATCAGATACCCTACGGGCTCGGAAAGTGCAACGAAACCATCAAATTTTAGCTAGAAACTGTATTTTTGTCGATTTTTATTGAATTTGAACTATATTTCAACGTTTTTTGATGGTTCTGAGCCACCAAACACACTTAAAGCATGCAGAATCGACTCAGAATAGGAAAAGGAGACGTTTAGGTCAATTTTATGCATTCTGGCGTTCGTAGATACAAGAAAACTGTTAAAATTCTTCAGAAACGTCACTTTTGAAGTGTTTTCTTGTACTTTTAAGCCAATCAGATACCCAATGGTCTCGGAAAGTGCAACGAAACCATCAAATTTTAGCTAGAAACTGTATTCTTGTCGATTTTTATTGAATTTGAACTATATTTCAACGTTTTTTGATGGTTCTGAGCCACCAAACACACTTAAAGCATGCAGAATCGACTCAGAATAGGAAAAGGAGACGTTTAGGTCAATTTTATGCATTCTGGCGTTCGTAGATACAAGAAAACTGTTAAAATTCTTCAGAAACGTCACTTTTGAAGTGTTTTCTTGTACTTTTAAGCCAATCAGATACCCAACGGGCTCGGAAAGTGCAACGAAACCATCAAATTTTAGCTAGAAACTGTATTTTTGTCGATTTTTATTGAATTTGAACTATATTTCAACGTTTTTTGATGGTTCTGAGCCACCAAACACACTTAAAGCATGCAGAATCGACTCAGAATAGGAAAAGGAGACGTTTAGGTCAATTTTATGCATTCTGGCGTTCGTAGATACAAGAAAACTGTTAAAATTCTTCAGAAACGTCACTTTTGAAGTGTTTTCTTGTACTTTTAAGCCAATCAGATACCCTACGGGCTCGGAAAGTGCAACGAAACCATCAAATTTTAGCTAGAAACTGTATTTTTGTCGATTTTTATTGAATTTGAACTATATTTCAACGTTTTTTGATGGTTCTGAGCCACCAAACACACTTAAAGCATGCAGAATCGACTCAGAATAGGAAAAGGAGACGTTTAGGTCAATTTTATGCATTCTGGCGTTCGTAGATACAAGAAAACTGTTAAAATTCTTCAGAAACGTCACTTTTGAAGTGTTTTCTTGTACTTTTAAGCCAATCAGATACCCTACGGGCTCGGAAAGTGCAACGAAACCATCAAATTTTAGCTAGAAACTGTATTTTTGTCGATTTTTATTGAATTTGAACTATATTTCAACGTTTTTTGATGGTTCTGAGCCACCAAACACACTTAAAGCATGCAGAATCGACTCAGAATAGGAAAAGGAGACGTTTAGGTCAATTTTATGCATTCTGGCGTTCGTAGATACAAGAAAACTGTTAAAATTCTTCAGAAACGTCACTTTTGAAGTGTTTTGTTGTACTTTTAAGCCAATCAGATACCCTACGGGCTCGGAAAGTGCAACGAAACCATCAAATTTTAGCTAGAAACTGTATTTTTGTCGATTTTTATTGAATTTGAACTATATTTCAACGTTTTTGATGGTTCTGAGCCACCAAACACACTTAAAGCATGCAGAATCGACTCAGAATAGGAAAAGGAGACGTTTAGGTCAATTTTATGCATTCTGGCGTTCGTAGATACAAGAAAACTGTTAAAATTCTTCAGAAACGTCACTTTTGAAGTGTTTTCGTGTACTTTTAAGCCAATCAGATACCCTACGGGCTCGGAAAGTGCAACGAAACCATCAAATTTTAGCTAGAAACTGTATTTTTGTCGATTTTTATTGAATTTGAACTATATTTCAACGTTTTTTGATGGTTCTGAGCCACCAAACACACTTAAAGCATGCAGAATCGACTCAGAATAGGAAAAGGAGACGTTTAGGTCAATTTTATGCATTCTGGCGTTCGTAGATACAAGAAAACTGTTAAAATTCTTCAGAAACGTCACTTTTGAAGTGTTTTCTTGTACTTTTAAGCCAATCAGATACCCTACGGGCTCGGAAAGTGCAACGAAACCATCAAATTTTAGCTAGAAACTGTATTTTTGTCGATTTTTATTGAATTTGAACTATATTTCAACGTTTTTTGGTGGTTCTGAGCCACCAAACACACTTAAAGCATGCAGAATCGACTCAGAATAGGAAAAGGAGACGTTTAGGTCAATTTTATGCATTCTGGCGTTCGTAGATACAAGAAAACTGTTAAAATTCTTCAGAAACGTCACTTTTGAAGTGTTTTCTTGTACTTTTAAGCCAATCAGATACCCTACGGGCTCGGAAAGTGCAACGAAACCATCAAATTTTAGCTAGAAACTGTATTTTTGTCGATTTTTATTGAATTTGAACTATATTTCAACGTTTTTTGATGGTTCTGAGCCACCAAACACACTTAAAGCATGCAGAATCGACTCAGAATAGGAAAAGGAGACGTTTAGGTCAATTTTATGCATTCTGGCGTTCGTAGATACAAGAAAACTGTTAAAATTCTTCAGAAACGTCACTTTTGAAGTGTTTTCTTGTACTTTTAAGCCAATCAGATACCCTACTGGGCTCGGAAAGTGCAACGAAACCATCAAATTTTAGCTAGAAACTGTATTTTTGTCGATTTTTATTGAATTTGAACTATATTTCAACGTTTTTTGATGGTTCTGAGCCACCAAACACACTTAAAGCATGCAGAATCGACTCAGAATAGGAAAAGGAGACGTTTAGGTCAATTTTATGCATTCTGGCGTTCGTAGATACAAGAAAACTGTTAAAATTCTTCAGAAACGTCACTTTTGAAGTGTTTTCTTGTACTTTTAAGCCAATCAGATACCCTATGGGCTCGGAAAGTGCAACGAAACCATCAAATTTTAGCTAGAAACTGTATTCTTGTCGATTTTTATTGAATTTGAACTATATTTCAACGTTTTTTGATGGTTCTGAGCCACCAAACACACTTAAAGCATGCAGAATCGACTCAGAATAGGAAAAGGAGACGTTTAGGTCAATTTTATGCATTCTGGCGTTCGTAGATACAAGAAAACTGTTAAAATTCTTCAGAAACGTCACTTTTGAAGTGTTTTCTTGTACTTTTAAGCCAATCAGATACCCAACGGGCTCGGAAAGTGCAACGAAACCATCAAATTTTAACTAGAAACTGTATTTTTGTCGATTTTTATTGAATTTGAACTATATTTCAACGTTTTTTGATGGTTCTGAGCCACCAAACACACTTAAAGCATGCAGAATCGACTCAGAATAGGAAAAGGAGACGTTTAGGTCAATTTTATGCATTCTGGCGTTCGTAGATACAAGAAAACTGTTAAAATTCTTCAGAAACGTCACTTTTGAAGTGTTTTCTTGTACTTTTAAGCCAATCAGATACCCTACGGGCTCGGAAAGTGCAACGAAACCATCAAATTTTAGCTAGAAACTGTATTTTTGTCGATTTTTATTGAATTTGAACTATATTTCAACGTTTTTTGATGGTTCTGAGCCACCAAACACACTTAAAGCATGCAGAATCGACTCAGAATAGGAAAAGGAGACGTTTAGGTCAATTTTATGCATTCTGGCGTTCGTAGATACAAGAAAACTGTTAAAATTCTTCAGAAACGTCACTTTTGAAGTGTTTTCTTGTACTTTTAAGCCAATCAGATACCCTACGGGCTCGGAAAGTGCAACGAAACCATCAAATTTTAGCTAGAAACTGTATTTTTGTCGATTTTTATTGAATTTGAACTATATTTCAACGTTTTTTGATGGTTCTGAGCCACCAAACACACTTAAAGCATGCAGAATCGACTCAGAATAGGAAAAGGAGACGTTTAGGTCAATTTTATGCATTCTGGCGTTCGTAGATACAAGAAAACTGTTAAAATTCTTCAGAAACGTCACTTTTGAAGTGTTTTCTTGTACTTTTAAGCCAATCAGATACCCTACGGGCTCGGAAAGTGCAACGAAACCATCAAATTTTAGCTAGAAACTGTATTTTTGTCGATTTTTATTGAATTTGAACTATATTTCAACGTTTTTTGATGGTTCTGAGCCACCAAACACACTTAAAGCATGCAAAATCGACTCAGAATAGGAAAAGGAGACGTTTAGATCAATTTTATGCATTCTGGCGTTCGTAGATACAAGAAAACTGTTAAAATTCTTCAGAAACGTCACTTTTGAAGTGTTTTCTTGTACTTTTAAGCCAATCAGATACCCTACGGGCTCGGAAAGTGCAACGAAACCATCAAATTTTAGCTAGAAACTGTATTTTTGTCGATTTTTATTGAATTTGAACTATATTTCAACGTTTTTTGATGGTTCTGAGCCACCAAACACACTTAAAGCATGCAGAATCGACTCAGAATAGGAAAAGGAGACGTTTAGGTCAATTTTATGCATTCTGGCGTTCGTAGATACAAGAAAACTGTTAAAATTCTTCAGAAACGTCACTTTTGAAGTGTTTTCTTGTACTTTTAAGCCAATCAGATACCCTACGGGCTCGGAAAGTGCAACGAAACCATCAAATTTTAGCTAGAAACTGTATTTTTGTCGATTTTTATTGAATTTGAACTATATTTCAACGTTTTTTGATGGTTCTGAGCCACCAAACACACTTAAAGCATGCAGAATCGACTCAGAATAGGAAAAGGAGACGTTTAGGTCAATTTTATGCATTCTGGCGTTCGTAGATACAAGAAAACTGTTAAAATTCTTCAGAAACGTCACTTTTGAAGTGTTTTCTTGTACTTTTAAGCCAATCAGATACCCTACGGGCTCGGAAAGTGCAACGAAACCATCAAATTTTAGCTAGAAACTGTATTTTTGTCGATTTTTATTGAATTTGAACTATATTTCAACGTTTTTTTATGGTTCTGAGCCACCAAACACACTTAAAGCATGCAGAATCGACTCAGAATAGGAAAAGGAGACGTTTAGGTCAATTTTATGCATTCTGGCGTTCGTAGATACAAGAAAACTGTTAAAATTCTTCAGAAACGTCACTTTTGAAGTGTTTTCTTGTACTTTTAAGCCAATCAGATACCCTACGGGCTCGGAAAGTGCAACGAAACCATCAAATTTTAGCTAGAAACTGTATTTTTGCCGATTTTTATTGAATTTGAACTATATTTCAACGTTTTTTGATGGTTCTGAGCCACCAAACACACTTAAAGCATGCAGAATCGACTCAGAATAGGAAAAGGAGACGTTTAGGTCAATTTTATGCATTCTGGCGTTCGTAGATACAAGAAAACTGTTAAAATTCTTCAGAAACGTCACTTTTGAAGTGTTTTCTTGTACTTTTAAGCCAATCAGATAACCTACGGGCTCGGAAAGTGCAACGAAACCATCAAATTTTAGCTAGAAACTGTATTTTTGTCGATTTTTATTGAATTTGAACTATATTTCAACGTTTTTTGATGGTTCTGAGCCACCAAACACACTTAAAGCATGCAGAATCGACTCAGAATAGGAAAAGGAGACGTTTAGGTCAATTTTATGCATTCTGGCGTTCGTAGATACAAGAAAACTGTTAAAATTCTTCAGAAACGTCACTTTTGAAGTGTTTTCTTGTACTTTTAAGACAATCAGATACCCTACGGGCTCGGAAAGTGCAACGAAACCATCAAATTTTAGCTAGAAACTGTATTTTTGTCGATTTTTATTGAATTTGAACTATATTTCAACGTTTTTTGATGGTTCTGAGCCACCAAACACACTTAAAGCATGCAGAATCGACTCAGAATAGGAAAAGGAGACGTTTAGGTCAATTTTATGCATTCTGGCGTTCGTAGATACAAGAAAACTGTTAAAATTCTTCAGAAACGTCGCTTTTGAAGTGTTTTCTTGTACTTTTAAGCCAATCAGATACCCAACGGGCTCGGAAAGTGCAACGAAACCATCAAATTTTAGCTAGAAACTGTATTTTTGTCGATTTTTATTGAATTTGAACTATTTTTCAACGTTTTTTGATGGTTCTGAGCCACCAAACACACTTAAAGCATGCAGAATCGACTCAGAATAGGAAAAGGAGACGTTTAGGTCAATTTTATGCATTCTGGCGTTCGTAGATACAAGAAAACTGTTAAAATTCTTCAGAAACGTCAGTTTTGAAGTGTTTTCTTGTACTTTTAAGCCAATCAGATACCCTACGGGCTCGGAAAGTGCAACGAAACCATCAAATTTTAGCTAGAAACTGTATTTTTGTCGATTTTTATTGAATTTGAACTATATTTCAACGTTTTTTGATGGTTCTGAGCCACCAAACACACTTAAAGCATGCAGAATCGACTCAGAATAGGAAAATTAGACGTTTAGGTCAATTTTATGCATTCTGGCGTTCGTAGATACAAGAAAACTGTTAAAATTCTTCAGAAACGTCACTTTTGAAGTGTTTTCTTGTACTTTTAAGCCAATCAGATACCCTACGGGCTCGGAAAGTGCAACGAAACCATCAAATTTTAGCTAGAAACTGTATTTTTGTCGATTTTTATTGAATTTGAACTATATTTCAACGTTTTTTGATGGTTCTGAGCCACCAAACACACTTAAAGCATGCAGAATCGACTCAGAATAGGAAAAGGAGACGTTTAGGTCAATTTTATGCATTCTGGCGTTCGTAGATACAAGAAAACTGTTAAAATTCTTCAGAAACGTCACTTTTGAAGTGTTTTCTTGTACTTTTAAGCCAATCAGATACCCTACGGGCTCGGAAAGTGCAACGAAACCATCAAATTTTAGCTAGAAACTGTATTTTTGTCGATTTTTATTGAATTTGAACTATATTTCAACGTTTTTTGATGGTTCTGAGCCACCAAACACACTTAAAGCATGCAGAATCGACTCAGAATAGGAAAAGGAGACGTTTAGGTCAATTTTATGCATTCTGGCGTTCGTAGATACAAGAAAACTGTTAAAATTCTTCAGAAACGTCACTTTTGAAGTGTTTTCTTGTACTTTTAAGCCAATCAGATACCCTACGGGCTCGGAAAGTGCAACGAAACCATCAAATTTTAGCTAGAAACTGTATTTTTGTCGATTTTTATTGAATTTGAACTATATTTCAACGTTTTTTGATGGTTCTGAGCCACCAAACACACTTAAAGCATGCAGAATCGACTCAGAATAGGAAAAGGAGACGTTTAGGTCAATTTTATGCATTCTGGCGTTCGTAGATACAAGAAAACTGTTAAAATTCTTCAGAAACGTCACTTTTGAAGTGTTTTCTTGTACTTTTAAGCCAATCAGATACCCTACGGGCTCGGAAAGTGCAACGAAACCATCAAATTTTAGCTAGAAACTGTATTTTTGTCGATTTTTATTGAATTTGAACTATATTTCAACGTTTTTTGATGGTTCTGAGCCACCAAACACACTTAAAGCATGCAGAATCGACTCAGAATAGGAAAAGGAGACGTTTAGGTCAATTTTATGCATTCTGGCGTTCGTAGATACAAGAAAACTGTTAAAATTCTTCAGAAACGTCACTTTTGAAGTGTTTTCTTGTACTTTTAAGCCAATCAGATACCCTACGGGCTCGGAAAGTGCAACGAAACCATCAAATTTTAGCTAGAAACTGTATTTTTGTCGATTTTTATTGAATTTGAACTATATTTCAACGTTTTTTGATGGTTCTGAGCCACCAAACACACTTAAAGCATGCAGAATCGACTCAGAATAGGAAAAGGAGACGTTTAGGTCAATTTTATGCATTCTGGCGTTCGTAGATACAAGAAAACTGTTAAAATTCTTCAGAAACGTCACTTTTGAAGTGTTTTCTTGTACTTTTAAGCCAATCAGATACCCTACGGGCTCGGAAAGTGCAACGAAACCATCAAATTTTAGCTAGAAACTGTATTTTTGTCGATTTTTATTGAATTTGAACTATATTTCAACGTTTTTTGATGGTTCTGAGCCACCAAACACACTTAAAGCATGCAGAATCGACTCAGAATAGGAAAAGGAGACGTTTAGGTCAATTTTATGCATTCTGGCGTTCGTAGATACAAGAAAACTGTTAAAATTCTTCAGAAACGTCACTTTTGAAGAGTTTTCTTGTACTTTTAAGCCAATCAGATACCCTACGGGCTCGGAAAGTGCAACGAAACCATCAAATTTTAGCTAGAAACTGTATTTTTGTCGATTTTTATTGAATTTGAACTATATTTCAACGTTTTTTGATGGTTCTGAGCCACCAAACACACTTAAAGCATGCAGAATCGACTCAGAATAGGAAAAGGAGACGTTTAGGTCAATTTTATGCATTCTGGCGTTCGTAAATACAAGAAAACTGTTAAAATTCTTCAGAAACGTCACTTTTGAAGTGTTTTCTTGTACTTTTAAGCCAATCAGATACCCTACGGGCTCGGAAAGTGCAACGAAACCATCAAATTTTAGCTAGAAACTGTATTTTTGTCGATTTTTATTGAATTTGAACTATATTTCAACGTTTTTTGATGGTTCTGAGCCACCAAACACACTTAAAGCATGCAGAATCGACTCAGAATAGGAAAAGGAGACGTTTAGGTCAATTTTATGCATTCTGGCGTTCGTAGATACAAGAAAACTGTTAAAATTCTTCAGAAACGTCACTTTTGAAGTGTTTTCTTGCACTTTTAAGCCAATCAGATACCCTACGGGCTCGGAAAGTGCAACGAAACCATCAAATTTTAGCTAGAAACTGTATTTTTGTCGATTTTTATTGAATTTGAACTATATTTCAACGTTTTTTGATGGTTCTGAGCCACCAAACACACTTAAAGCATGCAGAATCGACTCAGAATAGGAAAAGGAGACGTTTAGGTCAATTTTATGCATTCTGGCGTTCGTAGATACAAGAAAACTGTTAAAATTCTTCAGAAACGTCACTTTTGAAGTGTTTTCTTGTACTTTTAAGCCAATCAGATACCCTACGGGCTCGGAAAGTGCAACGAAACCATCAAATTTTAGCTAGAAACTGTATTTTTGTCGATTTTTATTGAATTTGAACTATATTTCAACGTTTTTTGATGGTTCTGAGCCACCAAACACACTTAAAGCATGCAGAATCGACTCAGAATAGGAAAAGGAGACGTTTAGGTCAATTTTATGCATTCTGGCGTTCGTAGATACAAGAAAACTGTTAAAATTCTTCAGAAACGTCACTTTTGAAGTGTTTTCTTGTACTTTTAAGCCAATCAGATACCCTACGGGCTCGGAAAGTGCAACGAAACCATCAAATTTTAGCTAGAAACTGTATTTTTGTCGATTTTTATTGAATTTGAACTATATTTCAACGTTTTTTGATGGTTCTGAGCCACCAAACACACTTAAAGTATGCAGAATCGACTCAGAATAGGAAAAGGAGACGTTTAGGTCAATTTTATGCATTCTGGCGTTCGTAGATACAAGAAAACTGTTAAAATTCTTCAGAAACGTCACTTTTGAAGTGTTTTCTTGTACTTTTAAGCCAATCAGATACCCTACGGGCTCGGAAAGTGCAACGAAACCATCAAATTTTAGCTAGAAACTGTATTTTTGTCGATTTTTATTGAATTTGAACTATATTTCAACGTTTTTTGATGGTTCTGAGCCACCAAACACACTTAAAGCATGCAGAATCGACTCAGAATAGGAAAAGGAGACGTTTAGGTCAATTTTATGCATTCTGGCGTTCGTAGATACAAGAAAACTGTTAAAATTCTTCAGAAACGTCACTTTTGAAGTGTTTTCTTGTACTTTTAAGCCAATCAGATACCCTACGGGCTCGGAAAGTGCAACGAAACCATCAAATTTTAGCTAGAAACTGTATTTTTGTCGATTTTTATTGAATTTGAACTATATTTCAACGTTTTTTGATGGTTCTGAGCCACCAAACACACTTAAAGCATGCAGAATCGACTCAGAATAGGAAAAGGAGACGTTTAGGTCAATTTTATGCATTCTGGCATTCGTAGATATAAGAAAACTGTTAAAATTCTTCAGAAACGTCACTTTTGAAGTGTTTTCTTGTACTTTTAAGCCAATCAGATACCCTACGGGCTCGGAAAGTGCAACGAAACCATCAAATTTTAGCTAGAAACTGTATTTTTGTCGATTTTTATTGAATTTGAACTATATTTCAACGTTTTTTGATGGTTCTGAACCACCAAACACACTTAAAGCATGCAGAATCGACTCAGAATAGGAAAAGGAGACGTTTAGGTCAATTTTATGCATTCTGGCGTTCGTAGATACAAGAAAACTGTTAAAATTCTTCAGAAACGTCACTTTTGAAGTGTTTTCTTGTACTTTTAAGCCAATCAGATACCCTACGGGCTCGGAAAGTGCAACGAAACCATCAAATTTTAGCTAGAAACTGTATTTTTGTCGATTTTTATTGAATTTGAACTATATTTCAACGTTTTTTGATGGTTCTGAGCCACCAAACACACTTAAAGCATGCAGAATCGACTCAGAATAGGAAAAGGAGACGTTTAGGTCAATTTTATGCATTCTGGCGTTCGTAGATACAAGAAAACTGTTAAAATTCTTCAGAAACGTCACTTTTGAAGTGTTTTCTTGTACTTTTAAGCCAATCAGATACCCTACGGGCTCGGAAAGTGCAACGAAACCATCAAATTTTAGCTAGAAACTGTATTTTTGTCGATTTTTATTGAATTTGAACTATATTTCAACGTTTTTTGATGGTTCTGAGCCACCAAACACACTTAAAGCATGCAGAATCGACTCAGAATAGGAAAAGGAGACGTTTAGGTCAACTTTATGCATTCTGGCGTTCGTGGATACAAGAAAACTGTTAAAATTCTTCAGAAACGTCACTTTTGAAGTGTTTTCTTGTACTTTTAAGCCAATCAGATAACCTACGGGCTCGGAAAGTGCAACGAAACCATCAAATTTTAGCTAGAAACTGTATTTTTGTCGATTTTTATTGAATTTGAACTATATTTCAACGTTTTTTGATGGTTCTGAGCCACCAAACACACTTAAAGCATGCAGAATCGACTCAGAATAGGAAAAGGAGACGTTTAGGTCAATTTTATGCATTCTGGCGTTCGTAGATACAAGAAAACTGTTAAAATTCTTCAGAAACGTCACTTTTGAAGTGTTTTCTTGTACTTTTAAGCCAATCAGATACCCTACGGGCTCGGAAAGTGCAACGAAACAATCAAATTTTAGCTAGAAACTGTATTTTTGTCGATTTTTATTGAATTTGAACTATATTTCAACGTTTTTTGATGGTTCTGAGCCACCAAACACACTTAAAGCATGCAGAATCGACTCAGAATAGGAAAAGGAGACGTTTAGGTCAACTTTATGCATTCTGGCGTTCGTGGATACAAGAAAACTGTTAAAATTCTTCAGAAACGTCACTTTTGAAGTGTTTTCTTGTACTTTTAAGCCAATCAGATAACCTACGGGCTCGGAAAGTGCAACGAAACCATCAAATTTTAGCTAGAAACTGTATTTTTGTCGATTTTTATTGAATTTGAACTATATTTCAACGTTTTTTGATGGTTCTGAGCCACCAAACACACTTAAAGCATGCAGAATCGACTCAGAATAGGAAAAGGAGACGTTTAGGTCAATTTTATGCATTCTGGCGTTCGTAGATACAAGAAAACTGTTAAAATTCTTCAGAAACGTCACTTTTGAAGTGTTTTCTTGTACTTTTAAGCCAATCAGATACCCTACGGGCTCGGAAAGTGCAACGAAACCATCAAATTTTAGCTAGAAACTGTATTTTTGTCGATTTTTATTGAATTTGAACTATATTTCAACGTTTTTTGATGGTTCTGAGCCACCAAACACACTTAAAGCATGCAGAATCGACTCAGAATAGGAAAAGGAGACGTTTAGGTCAATTTTATGCATTCTGGCGTTCGTAGATACAAGAAAACTGTTAAAATTCTTCAGAAACGTCACTTTTGAAGTGTTTTCTTGTACTTTTAAGTCAATCAGATACCCTACGGGCTCGGAAAGTGCAACGAAACCATCAAATTTTAGCTAGAAACTGTATTTTTGTCGATTTTTATTGAATTTGAACTATATTTCAACGTTTTTTGATGGTTCTGAGCCACCAAACACACTTAAAGCATGCAGAATCGACTCAGAATAGGAAAAGGAGACGTTTAGGTCAATTTTATGCATTCTGGCGTTCGTAGATACAAGAAAACTGTTAAAATTCTTCAGAAACGTCACTTTTGAAGTGTTTTCTTGTACTTTTAAGCCAATCAGATACCCTACGGGCTCGGAAAGTGCAACGAAACCATCAAATTTTAGCTAGAAACTGTATTTTTGTCGATTTTTATTGAATTTGCACTATATTTCAACGTTTTTTGATGGTTCTGATCCACCAAACACACTTAAAGCATGCAGAATCGACTCAGAATAGGAAAAGGAGACGTTTAGGTCAATTTTATGCATTCTGGCGTTCGTAAATACAAGAAAACTGTTAAAATTCTTCAGAAACGTCACTTTTGAAGGGTTTTCTTGTACTTTTAAGCCAATCAGATACCCTACGGGCTCGGAAAGTGCAACGAAACCATCAAATTTTAGCTAGAAACTGTATTTTTGTCGATTTTTATTGAATTTGAACTATATTTCAACGTTTTTTGATGGTTCTGAGCCACCAAACACACTTAAAGCATGCAGAATCGACTCAGAATAGGAAAAGGAGACGTTTAGGTCAATTTTATGCATTCTGGCGTTCGTAGATACAAGAAAACTGTTAAAATTCTTCAGAAACGTCACTTTTGAAGTGTTTTCTTGTACTTTTAAGCCAATCAGATAACCTACGGGCTCGGAAAGTGCAACGAAACCATCAAATTTTAGCTAGAAACTGTATTTTTGTCGATTTTTATTGAATTTGAACTATATTTCAACGTTTTTTGATACTTCTGAGCCACCAAACACACTTAAAGCATGCAGAATCGACTCAGAATAGGAAAAGGAGACGTTTAGGTCAATTTTATGCATTCTGGCGTTCGTAGATACAAGAAAACTGTTAAAATTCTTCAGAAACGTCACTTTTGAAGTGTTTTCTTGTACTTTTAAGCCAATCAGATACCCTACGGGCTCGGAAAGTGCAACGAAACCATCAAATTTTAGCTAGAAACTGTATTTTTGTCGATTTTTATTGAATTTGAACTATATTTCAACGTTTTTTGATGGTTCTGAGCCACCAAACACACTTAAAGCATGCAGAATCGACTCAGAATAGGAAAAGGAGACGTTTAGGTCAATTTTATGCATTCTGGCGTTCGTAGATACAAGAAAATTGTTAAAATTCTTCAGAAACGTCACTTTTGAAGTGTTTTCTTGTACTTTTAAGCCAATCAGATACCCAACGGGCTCGGAAAGTGCAACGAAACCATCAAATTTTAGCTAGAAACTGTATTTTTGTCGATTTTTATTGAATTTGAACTATATTTCAACGTTTTTTGATGGTTCTGAGCCACCAAACACACTTAAAGCATGCAGAATCGACTCAGAATAGGAAAAGGAGACGTTTAGGTCAATTTTATGCATTCTGGCGTTCGTAGATACAAGAAAACTGTTAAAATTCTTCAGAAACGTCACTTTTGAAGTGTTTTCTTGTACTTTTAAGCCAATCAGATAACCTACGGGCTCGGAAAGTGCAACGAAACCATCAAATTTTAGCTAGAAACTGTATTTTTGTCGATTTTTATTGAATTTGAACTATATTTGAACGTTTTTTGATGGTTCTGAGCCACCAAACACACTTAAAGCATGCAGAATCGACTCAGAATAGGAAAAGGAGACGTTTAGGTCAATTTTATGCATTCTGGCGTTCGTAGATACAAGAAAACTGTTAAAATTCTTCAGAAACGTCACTTCTGAAGTGTTTTCTTGTACTTTTAAGCCAATCAGATACCCTACGGGCTCGGAAAGTGCAACGAAACCATCAAATTTTAGCTAGAAACTGTATTTTTGTCGATTTTTATTGAATTTGAACTATATTTCAACGTTTTTTGATGGTTCTGAGCCACCAAACACACTTAAAGCATGCAGAATCGACTCAGAATAGGAAAAGGAGACGTTTAGGTCAATTTTATGCATTCTGGCGTTCGTAGATACAAGAAAACTGTTAAAATTCTTCAGAAACGTCACTTTTGAAGTGTTTCCTTGTACTTTTAAGCCAATCACATACCCTACGGGCTCGGAAAGTGCAACGAAACCATCAAATTTTAGCTAGAAACTGTATTTTTGTCGATTTTTATTGAATTTGAACTATATTTCAACGTTTTTTGATGGTTCTGAGCCACCAAACACACTTAAAGCATGCAGAATCGACTCAGAATAGGAAAAGGAGACGTTTAGGTCAATTTTATGCATTCTGGCGTTCGTAGATACAAGAAAACTGTTAAAATTCTTCAGAAACGTCACTTTTGAAGTGTTTTCTTGTACTTTTAAACCAATCAGATACCCTACGGGCTCGGAAAGTGCAACGAAACCATCAAATTTTAGCTAGAAACTGTATTTTTGTCGATTTTTATTGAATTTGAACTATGTTTCAACGTTTTTTGATGGTTCTGAGCCACCAAACACACTTAAAGCATGCAGAATCGACTCAGAATAGGAAAAGGAGACGTTTAGGTCAATTTTATGCATTCTGGCGTTCGTAGATACAAGAAAACTGTTTAAAATTCTTCAGAAACGTCACTTTTGAAGTGTTTTCTTGTACTTTTAAGCCAATCAGAAACCCTACG